>NC_091136.1:53320768-53548268 GCF_041381155.1 Argopecten irradians
TAATAAATAAATCTAATCCAGTAACAACTGAGCCTAACGTAACAGTAACAGATGCATCTTTACAAAGTATTTCCAGCTTCTAAGTACCAAATAAATTCCTAAAATTAACATGAATAATCCCATAAATCCATCCCCACACGTATAAACTACATGTAACATGATACACAAACATTACAAGCTCAGGAACTGAGGAAATCACCTCTCTGTCCATCGCTAAACACTAACAACAACAAACACGACCATCCTCGGACACAGACAGAGCAGACTGACTGGTTTCAAAGATCACGTCATTTATGGAACATTAGCACGCGATCGCTGGATATTGCTGGATCATTTGCTGGATAATCTCGAACCAACATCAATAATAATACAAAACAATGTTTACCTTCTATAAACATTAATACACGTAATATAACTCTAATAACTCACTTTCCTTTACATCACATGTCCAAAGCATCGTCTGCACTAGTAATACAAAATACGAAACTAAGCTATCGGCTTGTAGCTCTGCAGCTGTCAACAATAATGGCTGCGCCCTGTAGCTAAAACATGTGCTTCAATACATTGATTACTTGACATCTTTACACAATAAACAGACCTCGTAAGTAATCAGTTATCAGTAGTTAAGTAGCATTTATCTATCTATCAACCGTAAGTGATACATCCTTATTATAAATAGATTTAACTGCATCCACTGACAAAACATCGTGTTGTCACAATAAGATGTTGAATAATCATGATGATGATGATTGATGATAATGAGGACGTATTTGGTAATGATGATTATTATTATTTTTATTTCCTGCATTCATGTACATTTTTTATAATTTGGTTACAATCAATCTGTGTGAATCTGTCTGTTTATCAGACTACCTCACAACAGAATTGGCTTCTGTGAGGATGGTGGCATCTAAAAACCCTAGTCAGCTCAAAGCCTCTGCAACCTCCAGCAACTCAACTCCCAAAGCTATAGAAATGGTAAGTTCATATACAGAATATAAAGAGGGTGTAAACAGTCCTAGTAAAGTGACTCTGGCATAAGCTGTTTTGCTCCGTTTCTGTTTTGATGCATGTTTTAAAGCATATGTAACAGTATCTAACTATTTATATGATCTAAACATACAAATGTATTGAGTAAAAGAGAGAAATAAATGTTATTGTATCTATAGGAACATTTACAGACAGTTAATTTTAAAAATTAAGGATAATGAATTATTTCTTCACTTTCTTAAGCGTGTGTACTTAGTATAGCTCATGATGTTTCATTATTAAAGTTAATAGTCGGGCAAGGAAGGCTAAAGTTGGTAAAAATGGTGTGAATGTATCCAGTAAAATTTCTTATGAAATAGAAAAATAAAATCTCTCGTTAACATCTCTCTGCATGCGAAGAAATTAATTTAAATTGTAGGAATCCTAAAATGCCTCCCGGCTAGTTATGTCCGTGGTTACATTTCCACGGAGCCTCGCTTTCAAAGAGTTATTTTTAGAACTTTTCCATTATTTCAATGGTCAGAACTGGGCAACGTAAGCAGAACTTGACCGTCGTGTGGATATGTGAGGACTTTTGGAAGGTCAATGAACGCTTTTTGGACTGGTTTTCTTTGCCCGAATATTCACTTTAAAGGCTTCATCAATTTATCTGATATTAACTCGATCTTGATGGATAATATTGTACCTAGAGACAGTTGTATATCTTGGTTACCACTACACTGTCCATTACCTTAAGTTTGCCCATTTTGTGGTTTATTTAGGTAGAGAGTGACGTGGCCAAACATCTCCGTCTCCTATTGATTGCGCTGGAGATCTCCAAGCCTCCTCCCAATGTTACATCATTTCAACTCTTCAGTAAAGTGGAAGCCAAGGTCAGAATCCACAATATTCATACCACTGTAATTATTTCTGTACAAAAGTTTATTTCAGTAAATTGAAAAAGGATTGAATAACGTGCAATGTCCTTGTAAGTTCTCTCCTTGTAAAAGTTCTAAGATGGAATTCCCAGGTCTGCCAACATTTTGTCATCATTTCTTCATTCACTAGTTCAAGGATGTATATGAGAAGGATTAGTCACACTGGGTTTTGGGGAAATACGGGGCATGAGCTTTTGTGTTTGGGTACTGACCGTGACGTTGGGTGACGACTGAGTTTCCTTTGATATTCACCGGCTAAGCCTTTGATGTAGCTTGCGGGTGCGAGGGTCACCATCTTACTTTTTGAAGCTGGCCGTCATTTCATGAGCTGTCATATTTTTTTAACGCATATTTAAGACATATCCTCTAAGTATTCCCTTCTTAAAACAAGTAATAAATGTTGTGAAATTTAATAAACTTTATATTAGTGTTTCGTTTTACTCAATAAGACTGATAAGACACGTATTTGTTGAGAAAAATGGTTTTTATTCCCGGTTCATAGGTGTCTCGCGTGGTGTTAAGTAATGTTAAGAGACAGTCAGGAATCCTTCTCACTTATAAATCCTTGACTAGTTAAATCACTTCAAGATTTCATGTTAAACATAATTTTCTTTTGGTGCTTTGTTTTGTTCTGTGTGTTTCTAAAAAAAAATTATTGATTGGCAGGTTCAAGATCTTGTGAGTAAGTATCCTAACCAGGCAGGAACGTCGTTACTGAAGGCCAGACTATCTGATAAACAGTGGGATCAGGTGATGAAGATAAACGAGGCCCTGTGTCGTGAGTACCAGACTCGACGGGAAATGTTACTGAAGCGTTTGGATGTAACAGTCCAGTCCTTCATGTGGTCAGATAAAGCTAAGGTAGGCAAACACTGTAGCTCACTACATTAAAACTACTGAAAAAGAATGCTTTAGTACATCTGTATCTATTTTAAATTTCCTTAAGCTTAAATTAAAATTCTGCGACCCCGAAGGGCAAGTGAGCTTATGCCATGGTGCGCCGTCTGTCGTGCGGCCTTCTGGCCTGCAGTCCATCTTTCCGGCGTCGACTTTTCCATTTAAACAACCTCTTCTCCAAAGCTTGGAGACCTAGAGTCCTGGATTTTGACTTATAGCATGCTAGGATGAAGGGCTACCAAGTTTGTTCAAATGAATGACCTTGACCTTCATTCAAGGTCACGTGAGTCAAATAGGCTAAATTCTTTAAAACAACTTCTTCGTAATAACAAAGAGGCCTAGGGACCTGATGTTGGGCATGTCACATGCTGGGATGAATGGCTACCAAGGTTGTTAAAATGAATGACCTTAGCTTTCATTCAAGGTCACAGATCAAATAGGCTTAAATCCTTAAACGACTTGTTCTTAGTAACCAAGAGGCCTAAGGGCCTGATATGGTGTCTGTGACATGCTGGGATAAGGGGTTGCCAAGTTTGTTGAAATGAATGACCTTGACCTTCATTCAAAGTCACCAGGGTCAAATTGGCTAAAATCTTAAAACAACTTCTTCTTAATAACTAAGACACCTTGGGGCCTGATTTTGGGCCTGGAACATGTTAGGATTAAGGGCTACAAAGTTTGTGAAAGGACTTGACCTTCATTCAAAATCACCAGGGTCAAATTGGCTAAAATCTTTAAGCAATTTCTTAGTAACCAAGAGGCCTAGAGGTCTGATATTGGGCCTGTGACATGCTGGGATAAAGAGCTACCAAGTTTGTTCAAATGATTGATCTTGACCTTCGTTCAAGGTCACAGGGATCAAATAGGCTAAAATCTATAACAGAAAAGTGGAGACCTGATATTTGGCCTCTTGACGTGCTGGTGCATGATATAAATTCTTATTCGCTCTCCTATTTGTTAAGTTTGTACCATGATTACCAGATAGCAGGTGAGCAATTCGGACCAATTGGGCCCTTATATAGTAGCTACTTCCAATGCATACCATCAAATATGTAAACCATACCAAATTCTGTGAAATGAGAGTTCCAAGCAAATTGTTTAGAAATACAGAAAAGATAAAGGTATCTCTGTTACTTTGTCTTCACAATCTTTGAATATTATTAGATGTATTTTAAATGACGATGCAGTAATGTACCCTAATAAACATTTAAACAATATTCATACTTGCTGTTACAATATGATTATCTCCCTTTAATCATTGGCGATACAGTTCTTTTATTAAAAGTATAAAAGAAAACTTTTATTTGTATTTCAGCAAAAAATGGAAAATGGTATTGTATATAATAATAATATCTAAAGAGATAATATAAAGCTTTTATTTGTATTTCAGCAAAAAGAAAATGATATTGCTGCAGTATACCAACCAGTTAGAAAGAGTTTACAAGCAAAACCTGCTATAAGTGTAGCACATATTCTCTCTGCTAGGGATGGTAAGTGTTTGTAATAAACATTGATGTTTTTGGCTTGATCACAAGTAAATATCACTATATTGATTATATATGAAGTAATCTAAATACGATTAGTTATAATTAGTGTTGTCCTGATGATTTATTATAGTCAATGTCTAATTGGAAAGACAATCAATTTTCAATGCTCAATTATGAGGTAAAAGTGCTAATTACATTCTACTTTAATTTTCACTTAGGAAGTACAGACTTATGCAATTTTTAAACTTTAACTATAACTTTGCTTTTATAAAGAGTTTAATTAATGTTTCCCTTATCGGGTGTGTTTTGTCCTTTGATTTGTAAGTAAGTAGTGTTAGTTCCTGATGCTATAGTGTATTAGGGACTGGTCAGTTGGACATACACAGCATAAACAACTGAAACCGAGAAATTGCTCAAAAAACTCATACAAAAGTGTGAGGGTTTGCTCCAAAGTTGTAATGTTATTATTTAATAAAATGTCATGTCATTGCTAAAAAAATAACAACATTTTTCGGAGAAATTATGTATCTGTAGACTAACGGATTAATAATCGATTGGTTGACACTAACCGATTACATACAATCATCGATGTTGAAGTCTATATGATAATGGTGGACAAAGTGATAATTATCTACATACATGATTGGCACAATTTAAATAAAATATGTAATAATGATCTCATATTTTAGACTTGACACGACTGGAGAAGACTAGTAGTGGTGATGCCAGAGAGAAAACGAAGTGTGCCATAAACAGAGTTACTATACCAAAGGTAGGTCAAAGTTCAAACTAATGGAAGTATACATATTACGCCAAAGATATAAAGCAGTTCTTACAAATGGATGTAAAACCAAGGGAGGAAACTTGCAACAAAGGTATATGGATAAAACTTAGGGAAATAATTATCATAAAGGCTGGTTAATTCAAAGGAAATAAGTTATCATAAAAGTTGGTCAATCCAATGGAAATAAGTTATCATAAAGTCTGGTCAATCAAATGGAAATAAGTTATCATAAAGTCTGGTCAAGTTGGTCAATCCAATGGAAATAAGTTATCATAAAGTCTGGTCAATCAAATGGAAATAAGTTATCATAAAGTCTGGTCAATCCAGGGGAAATAAGCTATCATAAAGGCTGGTCAATCTAAGGGAAATAAGTTATCATAAAGGTTGGTCAATCCAGGGGAAATAAGTTATCATAAAGGCTGGTCAATCCAGGGGAAATAAGTTATCATAAAGGCTGGTCAATCCAGGGGAAATAAGTTATCATAAAGGCTGGTCAATCCAATTGAAATAAGTTATCATAAAGGTTGGTCAATCCAATGGAAATAAGTTATCATAAAGGTTGGTCAATCCAGGGGAAATAAGTTATCATAAAGTCTGGTCAATCCAGGGGAAATAAGTTATCATAAAGGCTGGTCAATCCAGGGGAAATAAGTTATCATAAAGGCTGGTCAATCCAATTGAAATAAGTTATCATAAAGGTTGGTCAATCCAATGGAAATAAGTTATCATAAAGGCTGGTCAATCCAATTGAAATAAGTTATCATAAAGGTTGGTCAATCCAATGGAAATAAGTTATCATAAAGGCTGGTCAATCCAGGGGAAATAAGTTATCATAAAGGCTGGTCAATCCAATGGAAATAAGTTATCATAAAGGCTGGTCAATCCAGGGGAAATAAGTTATCATAAAGGCTGGTCAATCCAGGGGAAATAAGTTATCATAAAGGCTGGTCAATCTTGGGGAAATAAGTTATCATAAAGGCTGGTCAATCCAGGGGAAATAAGTTATCATAAAGGTTGGTCAATCAAATAGAAATAAGTTATCATAAAGGCTGGCCAATCTTGGGGAAATGAATTATCATAAAGGCTGGTCATTTAGGGGAAATAAGTTATTATAAAGGCTGGTCAATCTAGGGGAAATAAGTTATCATAAAGGCTGGTCAATCCAGGGGAAATAAGTTGTCATAAAGTCTGGTCAATCCAAGGAAAATAAGTTATCATAAAGGCTGTTCAATCTAGGGGAATTAAGATATCAAAAAGGCTGGTCAATCCAGGGGAAATAAGTTATCATAAAGACCGGTCAATCCAGGGAAAATAAGTTATCATAAAGGCCGGTCAATCCAAAGGAAATAAGTTATCATAAAGGCAGGTCAATAAGGAAAATAGGAGAATAAGAGGAAATAAGTTATGGAAAATGCTGGTCAATCCAGGGGAAATAAGTTATCATAAAGGCTGGTTAAACTAGGGAAAATAAGTTATCATAAAGGCTGGTCAATCCAAGGGAAATAAGTTATAAAGAAGAGAAAAACTTCTCACAGAGTAAAGGTATGTTTAACCAAGGGAGGTAACCTTTACTAACTGTAGGTATTATTAAAGATGCTCCACCGCTGACAAATGGTATTTTTTTCACCATCAAAAACAGGAGCTGACGATTTAGTATTTTTCTTCAGTTACAAAAGTTACTTACTTAACACCATTACCACCATTGAAAAGCTTGAGCTTCTAATTTTACTTCAAGTTGAAATATGAAAAATAATTAATTGCATCCCGAAAAAAATCTGTGTCACTATATCCTATATGGGATGAAGTACTGATTGCGCATGCACCAAAGGCGAAATAAATTATTTTATATTATTTGTTGTGTTAATTAGACAATTATTGTTCAAATGATGAATATCATTTATGCTCTGTCGGCGGTGGAGCATCTTTAAGGTTTATAGTTGAATGATGAATAGAATTGAATTTTGTGTGTTTTGCAAAGTGATAGTAAGCCTTACTTACTTGATTTGCCTATGTTAGGTACCAGACAGAGGAGGCCGTGCCTGGGAACTAGAGCCACCTCCCCCAGAAATGCCTTCCTTCATGAAGAGAGAGTCAGCACCACAGCGACCACAAAGTAGGTGTCACCACTATGTGTCTGTCATCTGCTAAAAACATGTACTAAATGCTTGATGTTTGTTTTGCCAATGATTTTCATTTGAGACATATGCAGTGAAACCCATTTGATATGAAATAGGATTTATTGAAAAGCTGCTTAATTTGAAATATAAAAAAAAAAACCTGTACACATGCTTCAATGTTGTTTTTTATCTTGGTTATATACTGTATCGAAATCTGGGTAATTTGTTCCTACCAGTTTTAACTAAATGTTTAATTTCATATAATACATAGATATATGTCTCTTTTATTAGGTGGTTTTGGTGGAGGTCGTGGAGGAGGAGGAGGTGGCCGTGGAGGAGGTGGCCGTGGTGGAGGAGGAGGAGGAGGAAGGGGAGGAAAGGTGCAAGGAGGCTGGGGAGATGCCAACCCCAATCAACAGGGCGGTAATTGGGGACAGGGTGGAGGAGGATACAACCAGGGCAGAGGGGGATACCAAGGAGGAGGTGGGGGCTATAGTAACCAGGGAGGTGGCTACGGCAACCAGGGAGGGGGCTACGGCAACCAGGGAGGATATGGTAACCAAGGAGGAGGATATGGTAACCAGGGAGGAGGATATGGAGGTCAAGATGGTGGGGGAGGTTATGGTGGACAAAGTGATAATTATCAAGGAGGAGGAGGAGGAGGAGGAGGGGGTCGAGGAGGTAGAGGAAGGAAGGGCAGTGGTAGAGGTGGTAGAGGACGTGGTGGTGGTGGATACTAATTGGCTACAATGTTACACAATAAAGGTCACAACGTTTCGGATTGGTCATATGGAGTAAAAGCGGTGTGAATGCCCGGCTTGTTAGAGAGATTCTATGAAGACTTACTTGTTATGTGTGTATGGTCAAGAGTACATGGTCTACATGTATATTTCTGTTTGGTTATGAAGAGATGGCCACGTGATCGATTTTACAGGTTGATATCTACTGAATTCCAGTGAAAACTATTTTAAGCTTGCTTTATTGAAATGATATCGGGCTGCAGGCTTACAAGTGTGTTCTTTTAAGTGTGGTATAGATACAAACAACGTACATATAAGACAATGTGGAGTAGAGGAGGGAACTACTGATAATAAAACTCTTATACATGTTTTATGATTTAAATAGTTTTATGAAAGTAGTAGGACAGCTTTTGTTTGTCATGTACATTATTTTTTTTTTCACAGATACATGAAGTACATATATACTATTGGTTGTTGTACTTCAATAATATATGAAGCCATTTATGTGTTGATATGAAATACATGTACATGTACCTCAAACATTGCTGTGGTAATCTCAACCAGGGTATATTGTATACATTACATTAAATGGACAGTGAATTTACATATTATAGTTACAAAAATGGAAGTCTGATCCAGTGAAATAATATATGAAGAAGATATTAATAGAACCACAAGCATTCTTGTTACCTTTTTAGGTTTTACCTGCTGCAGGTTTGATGAGGTTTTAGTCACATGTTTATGTCAAGGAGGTGTATTTTGATAAAATTACATTAGGACAATGTACATTACAAATACTAAACCAATATTTGATTGTCTTTTACTTAAAATTGAAATCAAATTTCAAGAAATATCAAAGTCATCATTTGGTAGAATTATGATACTTGCATTTAACAAATGTTTTATTTATGCAATTTTCAGTTATGGAATATGCCTATATCTTTGTAAAGTTGATATTTAAAAAAAGTAATGAACTGTATGTAACACAATGGTGCAATAATGGATACTGTTTTTACTCATTGTATGTAGAGATTGTACATTAATTAGTGGGGTTTTATCCCTCATCAACTTATACATGTTCATCATACATAGAAAATAAGAAGAAGGGTTTTCTTATTCACTTGAATGCTCCCTAGTGTCAATTTTTGTGTGTTGTGAACCTGACAAAATGACTGGTCTGTGCTGAAGTGGTTGAATCCTTTGGCAATAATTGTTTATCGTAAAATGAAACTTTCTTTCTACACAGTGTTTTCCCTATAAGAGGAAAATGATACAGAGGCAGTTTTTATTAAGCTTACGTTACTGATATTTGATATATAAGTGCTATTTTGTCCTTCCAGTTACTATTTGATTGTAATATGGTTAGTGAATGGATATCCATATGCTCATAAAAGTGAAAAATGTAAACAATTGATGGCATTATGCAATGTACTGTTTGTTAGTTGTGGGAGACCTACCTGTTGATTACATCAGAGTTACTTCCCCTAGTTTTAGTAACTCACCTGTTTACTCTGGCCCCTGTTGTCTATAACTGCCTAGTACAGTATCTGTACATGCTATGTGCTCTATGATCCACTCAGTATTCAATACAATTGTAGTTATTAACTTATGCAAAACCAAAAATAAATTTATTAAAAGCAATTTATGTATATCTACTTTGTTTTTATACCCTTTTCAAAGTTGTTTCACTATAAAATGTCATACAGTTTCCTGAAGCAATTAAATTTAAAATAAAACTTGTCCAGGAAAATAAATGTTTAATTTATCCACTATGAACTACCACTGACAAACATTTGCGAAACAAGACAGAGACAAACTTACTATTTTTTGCCTGAACTTACTATTTTTTTCCTCGTCAAGCTCGGAGTTATTCGGCTTAAAAGTTTTTGTCCGTGCCAAAACTCTTCAGCATGATGATATCTGGACAGTCCACCGGTCCTTAGATTCCCAAGTCAATAAAGTTGGCCAGTGCACTGTGGTTGGGTTTACTGAACTGAAGGAAGTGAAACATTGCAACGAGTGTAAATTATGTTCAGGTAATACTTTAAAGGCCCATTACCTTTCCGGAGCAAAATATAAAGGTTTCTTAAAAAACATTAATAACACCAGAAAATGCATACCGATGATCTAAAATAAGGTTACGACACCAAACATATGCAAGATTGCCTGCGTAATATATGGAAAACAGTGGAGAGTCAATTCGCTGTTTTGCCGTCTGGCGCAGTGATAGTCAACTACCGCGCGGTTATTTAGGACGACGGTCGGGAAACATAATACGACCCGCGTTATGAAAAATAACATTTATTTATTTTAATCAATCGTTCAGAAGGTGATGATTAATGTAGTATTAACGGTAAGTTAATAAATTTTTTAGGACTCTAGCAATCAAAATTAATCGAGACGGTTTTTTGTTAACCAATTCCCCCAGTTTTCGAAAATGGACGCCATAGGCCGTATCGGGATAGGTAGTGTGCGCTTTAAAGCCCTTTAGGTACCTGTTAGTAATAACTTTCTTGTTTAGTAGGCTAAAGTGATATTAGACAAGGCTATCGACTACTTCTATGATACGATTACATGCTGAATCGGATGTGAAATCATAACGGTATGTATCAGAGGATTTTTAACCTTAGGGTTATTGACTGGTTGTTAAATTGTTTGTAAGAGAGTTCTTGAACATTTTCTGTATCCAGCAATAATAACCATGTCCGCTGTCATGTCTACATACCAGGTACTACAAGCGGTTTGTTTAGCTAACTTCCTTTAACATTGACAAAAATTGTATGCGTGTGTAGCGTACTAAATGGTGCGTGTTTTGGGAGACTGCGTTACATTCGTGTTGTGTCCTCTTGTATAGTGGAACTCTTGTCCCTTTTTAGTGCTATACTAAGCAACGAACCATACCCGGACGGTCACACATAGTGACAACGAACCATACCCGGACGGTCACATAGTGACAACGAACCATACCCGGGACGGTCACATAGTGACAACGAACCATACCCGGGCGGTCACATAGTGACAACGAACCATACCCGGGGCGGTCACATAGTGACAACGAACCATACCCGGGCGGTCACATAGTGACAACGAACCATACCCGGGCGGTCACATAGTGACAACGAACCATACCCGGGCGGTCACATAGTGGGACAACGAACCAACCCGGGCGGTCACATAGTGACAAGAACCATACACGGGCGGCGGTCACATAGTGACAACGAAAACCATACCCGGGCGGTCACATAGTGACAACGAAACCATACGCCCGGGGAGCGGTCACATAGTGACAAGAATGAACCTGTTGTCCCTTCCCTTAATGCTAAGCACTAAACATACACACAAATCTTTTTTGACCTTTTCATGCATATACTGGTTGTAAATTATATCACAAAAATATGGCATATACTTAAGCATTCCAGTTATTCAATGCACTTATTCGATGCTACAGTCATTTGAGCATACTTTTTGAGGAAAACTTGTAAGTTTGTCTAGAAATTTGCATGGTTCCGTGCCCTAAATACAGCGGTTGACACTCTTTTTTTCCCCACAAACGAGTCTTCGATTCATGTTAAAGTGTTCATAAAAGATTCACTGTCCTGTGTAGCCTTTTTGCCATTTTGAGTTATGTCATATTATACTCATTTACAACCGTCATATTGCATTCTTAATTTCAAAATGGACCTATAGTCGGACGCGCGAAAACCTGGTCCTATGTACGCTTTACTGTAAGAGCCTAGTAAATATAAATGGCATAATACGGTGGACGAAATATACATACCGAACCTTGTGGACATTTTCTCGAAGATGTAAACCCCCATATTTTGCCCCAAATCTTTTTTTAAAAGCTCTGTACAGCAATTTACGGAGTCAACAGACATACCCAATTATTTGCCCATGATTTCATACACTTCAGCACTTTTATGAACTTAAGTTATGTGGTCAGGATTACACCCAAGAAGTAATATACAACATATCACCAGTTCAAACCCAGGTGCCTGCAGATTATGATGATATAAAGTTGTGTAAAAAGTAGTTAATGGAGTTTAACTCCTTAGGCCAATAACACTATTGGTTAACTACAGCCTAAACAGCCAATAAGGATATTAGTGAATGCCAGCATTAAACTTTATCCAAACAGGGATATATATTCTGAGCCTGTGGTCCCAACAGGGGATATGTGCCGTATAGAGGTTGTCCAAGACATAGTAGGCCGAGTATATAGTGGACAAACAGGAGATACAAGAGCCGTATAGAGTGTGTGGTCCAAACAGGGGACATAGTGATATAGAGTGTGTGGTCCAAACAAGGGGATATAGAGCCGTATAGAGAGTGTGTGTGGTCCAAACAGGGGATATAGTGCCGTATAGAGCCTGTTGTGGTCCAAACAGGGGATATAGTGCCGTATAGAGTGTGTGGTCCAAACATAACAGTATAGAGTGTTGTGGTCTCAACAGGGATATAGTGCCGTATAGAGTGTGTGGTCCAAAACAGGTGATATAGTCCATAAGTGTAGAATCTGTGGTCCAAACAGAGGGATATAGTGCCGTATAGAGTGTGTGGTCCAAACAGGGGATATAGTGCCGTATAGAGTGTTGTCCAAAACAGGGGATATAGTGCGGTATAGAGCCTGTTGTCCAAACAGGGGATATAGTGCCGTATAGAGTTGTGTGGTCCAAACAGGGGATATAGTTGGTATAGAGTGTGTGGTCCTAAACATGGGGATATAGTGCCGTATATAGAGGCCTGTTGTGGGTGTCCAAAACAGGGATATATAGTGCCGTATAGAGCCTGTGTGGTCCAAACAGGGGATATAGTGCCGTATAGAGCCTGTTGGTGACCAAACAGGAATGGATATAGTGCCGTATAGAGTGTGTGGTCCAAACAGGGATATAGTGCCGTATATAGAGCCTTGTGGTCCAAACAGGGGATATAGTGCCGTATAGAGCCTGTTGTCCAAACGAGGGGATATAGTGCCGTATAGAGCCTGTGGTCCAAACAGGGGATATAGTGCCGTATAGAGTGTGTGGTCCAAACAGGGGATATAGTGCCGTATAGAGTGTGTGGTCCAAACAGGGAATTTAGGATATAGTGCCGTATAAGAGCCTGTGTGTCCAAACAGGGGATATAGTGCCGTATAGAGTGTGTGGTCCAAACAGGGGATATAGTGCCGTATAGAGCCTGTGGTCCAAACAGGGGATATAGTTGCCGCCATATAGAGCCTGTGGTCCAAACAGGGGATATAGTGCCGTATAGAGCCTGTGGTCCAAACAGGGGATATAGTGCCGTATAGAGCATCATGTGGTCCAAACAGGGATATATAGATGCCGTATAGAGATGTGTGGTCCAAACAGGGGATATAGTGCCGTATAGAAGCCTGTGGTCCAAACAGGGGATATAGTGCCGTATAGAGTCCTGTGGTCCAAACAGGGGATATAGTGCCGTATAGAGTGTGTGGTCCAAACAGGTGATATAGTGCCGTATAGAGCCTGTGGTCCAAACAGGTGATATAGTGCCGTATAGAGTGTGTGGTCCAAACAGGGGATATAGTGCCGTATAGAGTGTGTGGTCCAAACAGGGGATATAGTGCCGTATAGAGTGTGTGGTCCAAACAGGGGATATAGTGCCGTATAGAGCCTGTGGTCCAAACAGGGGATATAGTGCCGTATAAGAGTGTGTGGTCCCAAACAGAGGATATAGTGCCGTATAGAGCCTGTTTTGTCCAAACAGGGGATATAGTGCCGTATAGAGTGTGTGGTCCAAACAGGGGATATAGGTGCCGTATAGAAATCTGTGGTCCAAACAGGGGATATAGTGCCGTATAGAGCCTGTGGTCCAAACAGGGGATATAGTGCCGTATATAGAGTGTGTGGTCCAAACAGGGGATATAGTGCCGTATAGAGCCTGTTGTCCAAACAGGGGATATAGTGCCGTATAGAGTGTGTGGTCCAAACAGGGGATATAGTGCCGTATAGAGTGTGTGGTCCAAACAGGGGATATAGTGCCGTATAGAGTGTGTGGTCCAAACAGGGGATATAGTGCCGTATAGAGTGTGTGGTCCAAACAGGGGATATAGTGCCGTATAGAGTGTGTGGTCCAAACAGGGGATATAGTGCCGTATAGAGCCTGTGGTCCAAACAGGGGATATAGTGCCGTATAGAGTGTGTGGTCCAAACAGGGGATATAGTGCCGTATAGAGTGTGTGGTCCAAACAGGGGATATAGTGCCGTATAGAGCCTGTGGTCCAAACAGGGGATATAGTGCCGTATAGAGCCTGTTGTCCAAACAGGGGATATAGTGCCGTATAGAGCCCCTGTGTGGTCCAAACAGGGGGATAAAGATGCCGTATAGAGCCTGAGTGGTCCAAACAGGGGATATAGTGCCGTAATAGAGTGTGTGGTCCAAACAGGGGATATAGTGCCGTATAGAGTGTGTGGTCCAAACAGGGGATATAGTGCCGTATAGAGCCTGTGGTCCAAACAGGGGATATAGTGCCGTATAGAATCTCTGTGGTCCCAAACAGGGGATATAGTGCCGTATAGAGCCGTGTGGTCCAAACAGAGGGTGGGATAGTTGCCGTATAGGGTGGTGGTCCCAAACGTGGGGATATAAGTGCCGTATAGAGCGGGATATAGTGCCGTATAGAGTCTGTCCAAACAGGGGATATAGTGCCGTATAGAGCCTGTGTCGTACCAAACAGGGGATACATAAAGAGTCCAAGAGCCAGTTGAGTGCCAAACGGGGGATATAGTGCCGTATAGAGCCTGTGTGGTCCAAACAGGGGATATAGTGTCCGTATCCAAACAGGGGATAATAGAGCCGTATATGTGTGGTCAAAACAGGGGATATAGTGCCGTAAAACAGTCCAAACAGGGATATAGGATGCCGGTAGGGGGGCTAATAAGTGCCTGGTAGATGTCGTTGTGGTCCAAACGAGGGGATATAGTGCCGAATAGAGCCTCGTGGTCCAAACAGGGGATATAGTGCCGTAATAGAGACCTGTGTTGACCAAACAGGTGATAAAAGTGCCGTATAGAGTGATCAAACAGGTCGGATAGTCGTGGTCCTATATAATAGAGCCTGTTGGTCCAAACAGAGGGATATAGTGCCGTATAGAAACTGTGGAGGTCCAAACAGGGGATAATAGTGCCGTAGTCAGAGCCTGTGGTCCCAAAACAGGGGATATATAGTGCCGTATAGAGTTGTGTGGTCACCAAACAGGGGATATAGTGCCGTATAGAGCCCTGTGGTCCAAACAGGGTATATAGTGCCCGTATAGAATCTGTGTGGTCCAAACAGGGGATATAGTGCCGCTATAGAGTGTGTGGGTTCCAAATAGGTGTATATAGTGCCGTATAGAAGTGTGTGGTCAAACAGGGTGACTATAGTTGCCGTATAAGGAGCCTGTTGTCCAAACAGGGATATAGTGCCGTATATGAGCCTGTTGTCCAGAACAGGGGGAATATAGTGCCGTATAAGGCCTGTGCGGTCCAAACAGGGGATATAGTGCCGTAATAGAGTGTGTGTGGTCCAAACACAGGGGATATAGTGCCGTATAGAGCCTGTGGTCCAAAACAGGGGATATAGTGCCGTATAGAGTGTGTGGTCCAAACAGGAGATATGTGTCCCGTTATAGAGACCTGTTGTCCAAACAGGCGGATATAGTGCCGTATAGATATGTGTGGTCCATACAGGGGATATAGTGCCGTATAGAGTGTGTTGTCCAAAACAGGGGATATAGTGCCGTATAGAGCCTGTGGTCCAAACAGGGGATATAGTGCCGTATAGAGCCTGTTGTCCAAACAGGGGATATAGAGCCCGTAGTAGAAGCCTGTGTGTCCAAACAGGGGATATAGTGCCGTTATAGAGCCTGTGGTCCCAAACAGGGGATATAGTGCCCGTATAGAGCCTGTGGTCCAAACAGGGGATAAAGTGCCGTATAGAGCCTGTGGGATCAAACAGGGGATATAGTTGCCGTACTAGATGGTGTGGTTCCAAAACAGTGGGGATATAGTGCCGTTTAGACAATCTGTGTCCAAAACAGGGGATAGTAGTGCCGTGATAGTGAGTGGTGGGTCGCAAACAGGGGATATAGTGCCGTATAGAGCCATGTGGTCCCAAAACAGGGGATATTATGTAGTTATAGGAGCCTGTGGCCAAAGAGCTTAACATAGTGGCCGTGTAGAATCTGGAGTCCAAGATCAGAGGATATAGTGCCGTATAAGAGCACAGTGGGAGACACAAACAGAGGGGAACAATGCCGTATAGTGTGTGTGTCAAACAGGGGATATAGTGCCGTATAGAATCTGTTGGTCCAAAGCAGGAGGATATAGTGCGCGTATAGAGGTGTGTGGTCCAAACAGGGGATATTAGTGCCGTTATAGAGCCTAATGGGGTGGTCCAACCAGGGGATATAGTGCCGTAAAGGGAGCGCTGTCGGAAGTCCAAACAGGGACCTATGAAAGTGCCGAGTATAAGAGTGTGTGGTCCAAACAGGGGATATAGTGCCGTATAGAGGCTGTGTGTCCAAACAGGGGATAGTGCAGTGGCCGTATAGTATGTGTGATCCCATAACTGTGGAAATAGTGGCCGATTAGAGTGGTGGTCCAAACAGGGGATATAGTGCCGTATAGAGAGTGTGGTCCAAACAGGGGGATAAAGTGCCTGTATAGAGTGGTGTGGTCCAAACAAGAGGGATATAGTGCCGTGATATCGAGTGTGTGGTCCAAACAGGAGGATAAGTGCCGTATAGAGGGTGTGGTCCAAACAGGGGATATAGTGCCGTATAGAGTGTGTGGTCCAAACAGGGGATATAGTGCCGTATAGAGTGTGTGGTCCAAACAGGGGATATAGTGCCGTATAGAGTGTGTGGTCCAAACAGGGGATATAGTGCCGTATAGAGCCTGTTAGGAGTCCCAACATGGGGATAAAGTGCCGTATAGCTCCTTTGTGTCCAAACAGATATAGTGCATCATAGCTGTGTGTTGTCCAAACAGAGGATATAGTGCCGTATATAGAGCCTGTGGTCCAAACAGGGGATATAGTGCCGTGTATAAGAGTGTGATGGTCCAACAACAGGGGATATAGTGCCGTATAGAAGATCTGTGTGGTGCCAAAACAGGGGATCTAATAGTGCCGTTTATAGTGAGTGGCAGGGATATAGTGCACCGTATAGAGCCTGTGGTCCAAACAGGGGATATAGTGCCGTATAGTGCCTGTGGTCCCAGAGGATATAGTGCCGTAAAGCAGTGGTGTCGGTCCATAAACAGGGGATATAAAGAGCCTGTTGTCCAAAACA
The DNA here is from genome assembly GCF_041381155.1 of Argopecten irradians. Classification (NCBI taxonomy): domain Eukaryota; kingdom Metazoa; phylum Mollusca; class Bivalvia; order Pectinida; family Pectinidae; genus Argopecten; species Argopecten irradians. The sequence goes on from NC_091136.1 coordinate 53,337,996, forward strand.
GGGGATATAGTGCCAGTATTAGAGCCTGTGGTCCAAACAGGGGATATAGTGCCGTATAGAGTGTGTGGTCCAAACAGGGGATATAGTGCCGTATAGAGCCTGTGGTCCAAACAGGGGATATAGTGCCGTATAGAGTGTGTGGTCCAAACAGGGGATATAGTGCCGTATAGAGTGTGTGGTCCAAACAGGGGATATAGTGCCGTATAGAGCCTGTGGTCCAAACAGGGGATATAGTGCCGTATAGAGTGTGTGGTCCAAACAGAGGATATAGTGCCGTATAGAGTGTGTGGTCCAAACAGGGGATATAGTGCCGTATAGAGTGTGTGGTCCAAACAGGGGATATAGTGCCGTATAGAGCCTGTGGGTCCAAACAGGGGATATAGTGCCGTATAGAGCCTGTGGTCCAAACAGGTGATATAGTATGAGTGGTCCAAACAGGGGATTTAGGTGCAGGGATATAGAACTGTGAGTCCATGAAACAAGGGAGATTATAGGGCCGTATGAGGAGGCCTGTTGTCCAAACAAACTAGGAATATTAGTGCCCGTATAGAGTGTGTGTTCCAAACAGGGGATATAGTGCCGTATAGAGCCTGTGTGGTCCAAACAGGGGAAATAGTGCCGAAATAGAGCCTGTTGTCCAAACAGGGGATATAGTGCCGTATAGAGCCTGTGGTCCAAACAGAGGATATAGTTGCCGTATAGATGTGTGTATGCGTCCAAACAGGGGATATAGTGCCGTATATAAGAGCCTGTTGTCCAAACACGGGGATATTGTTGCCGTATAGAGTCGTGTGTGGTCCAAACAGGGGATAGAGTTGCCGTTATAGAGCCTGTATTGTCCAAACAGGGAGATATAGTAGGCCCGTATAGAATAGCCTGGTTGTCCAAAACAGGTTGATATAGTTGCGCGTATACGAGTCCTGTGTGGTCCAAACAGAGTGATATAGTGGACCGTAAGATTGAGCCTGTTTGTCCAAACAGGAGATATAGTGCCGTATAGAGCCTGTGTGGTTGTGGATCCGAAACAGGGCGATATAGTGCCGGTATTAGGAGCCTGTTGTCCAAACAGGGGTATATAGTGCCGTATAGCAGTGTGTGTGTCCAAGCAACAATAGTGCCATAGGAGTGTGATATAGAAGGATATAGCGTCGTAGAGCTAGCTTGTGGTCCAAACAGGGGGAGATATAGTGCCGTATAAGAGCCCTGTTTGTCCAAACAGGGTGTATAATAGTTATGCCGTATAAGAGCCTTGGTGGACCAAACAGGGGATATAGTGCCGCTATAGGAGCCCTTGTAAGGACGCAAACAGGGATATAGTGCCGACTGTAGTGTTTGGTGTGACCAAACAGAGTAACTAGTGTGCCGTTAAACGAGCATCGTGTTACCCAAACGAGTGGGATTATAGCGTCCGGTAATAGAAGCTCTGTTGTCCAAACAGAGGGAAATAGGTGCCGAAGTATAGGAGCCTGGTGGTCCAAACAGTGTATATAGTTGGCCGAATAAAGCCTGTTGTCGCAAACCAGTGAAAAAGTGCCGTAAAGCAGCCTGTTGTCCCCAAACTTGGGATCAAGTGTCCAGTATAGAGCCTAATGACCAAACAGCGGGCTAATAGTGACCGAGATAAGAGTGTGTAGGTACTAAAACATAAGGATAAAGTCTTGGCCGGTATAGTGGAAGTGTGGTTGTCCAAACAGGTGATATAATGCCGATATAGAGTCCTGAGTCCCAAAGACAGCGTTGGATATCGTGCTCGGTAAAGAGCCTGAAGTCCAAACAGGGAGATACATTGTGCGAAATAGAGCCGTTAGTGCCAAACAGGGGGAAATAATGGCAGTAATAGATCTGTTTGTTCTCAAACAGAGAGATACTAGTGCCGTATAGAGCCCTGTTGTTCAAGACAGTGGATATAGTGGCCGTATAGAGCCTGTGTTTTCCACACAGGGGATATAGTGCCGTATAGAGTAGTGTGGTCCCAACAGAGGAGATAGAGTGCCGTATAGAGCCTGTTGTCCAAACAGGGTGCTATAGTAGCCGTATAGGAGCCCTGTTTGACCAAACAGGGGATAGTAGAGCCGATATAGAGCCAGTGTGTCCCAAACAGGGGATAGTATGTGCCGTATAGAGCCTGTTTGTCCAAAAACAGGGGATATAGTGCCGTATAGAGCCTGTGTGGTCCAAAAAACAGGGAAATATAGTGCCGTATAGAGCCTGTGTCCAAACAGGGGATATAGGTGCCGTATAGAGCCTGTGTGGTCCAAACAAGGGGATTATAGTGCCGTATAGAGTGTGTGGTCCAAAAACAGAGGATATTAGTGCCCTGTATAGAGCCATGTTGTTCCAAACTGGAGGAATAGTGCCGTATAGAGCCCTGTGGCTCCAAGAAAGAGGATATAGTGCCGTATTAGATCCCTGTGGGTCCAAAACAGAGGGATATAGTTGCCGTATAGAGCCTCTGTGGTCCAAACAGGTGGATGGGATATAGTGCACGTATAGAGTGTGTGGTCCAAACAGGGGATATAGTGCCGTATAGAGTGTGTGGTCCAAACAGGGATATAGAGTGCCGTATAGAGTGTGTGGTTGACCATCTAACCATTGATATATAGTGCCGTATAGAGCCTGTTGTCCAAACAGGGGATATATGCCGTATATATAGTGCCGTATAGAGTGTGTGGTCCAAACAGGGGATATAGTGCCGTATAGAGCCTGTGGTCCAAACAGGGGATATAGTGCCGTATAGAGCCTGTGGTCCAAACAGGGGATATAGTGCCGTATAGAGCCTGTTGTCCAAACAGGGGATATAGTGCCGTATATAGAGTGTGTGGTCCAAACAGAGGATATTGTGCCGTATGAATCTGTGGTCCAAACAGAGGATATAGTGCCGTATAGAGCCTGTGGTCCAAACAGGGGATATAGTGCCGTATAGAGTGTGTGGTCCAAACAGGGGATATAGTGCCGTATAGAGTGTGTGGTCCAAACAGAGGATATAGTGCCGTATAGAGCCTGTGGTCCAAACAGGGGATATAGTGCCGTATAGAGCCTGTGGTCCAAACAGGGGATATAGTGCCGTATAGAGCCTGTGGTCCAAACAGGGGATATAGTGCCGTATAGAGCCTGTGGTCCAAACAGGGGATATAGTGCCGTATAGAGTGTGTGGTCCAAACAGGGGATATAGTGCCGTATAGAGCCTGTGGTCCAAACAGGGGATATAGTGCCGTATAGAGCCTGTGGTCCAAACAGGGGATATAGTGCCGTATAGAGTGTGTGGTCCAAACAGAGGATATAGTGCCGTATAGAGTGTGTGGTCCAAACAGGGGATATAGTGCCGTATAGCCGTATAGAGTGTGTCCAAACAGGGGATATAGTGCCGTATAGAGTGTGTGGGTCCAAACAGAGGATATATAGTGCCGTATAGAGCCTGTTGTCCAAACAGGGGATATAGTGCCGTATAGAGTGTGTGTGTCCAAACAGGGGATATAGTGCCGTTATAGAGCCTGTGGTCCAAACAGGGGATATAGTGCCGTATAGAGCCTGTGGTCCAAACAGGGGATATAGTGCCGTATAGAGTGTGTGGGTAAAAGTACATGTTGTAACTATACATTTATATTACATTCTCTATATGATATAGTATTGTATATGTCATGCTGAAATTTATGTTCAATATTTGTATGACTGATAGGCCGAATGGCCGCGAAAGTAATAAAAGAATTGAAAAAATAGTGCCGTATAGAGTGTGTGGTCCAAACAGTGGATATAGTGCCGTAGAGCCCGTGTTTTTGTTCTCAGTACTGAAAATCGTACATTATCGTCTGATGCTATAGTACAAACAAATTAATGCTCCAGTCAAGGCACTTCTACCTTATTTCACAATAGAATATGTCAAACTGTTTATTCATGTTAATCGAGTTCTATCTAAGAAACATCCTAACGTGTATATTTTCCTCGCACCTCTTAATGACACCTAGCTGTATCATTCATTTTACCGACAGATTATATAAATGGGATGTTTTAAGTAGAATTCAACCACTACTTGTTTTTATGCCAGGTTTCTGTCTCCTCGGCTCCGATGAAATGTGTGATTCAGTTAAGCTGTATTATCAATATTCACCAGGCAACATAATTTTCACTGCCACCCTGTCTACAGTGTAATGCATGTTAACTAGCTGTTAACTTAATAAATCTGTAAATATATACATGAATGTATGTAAAAGACCGTTATCATATATCCTGAGAGGTCGACTCAAGTATATCATTTCTCGGGCTGTATTTTATAAGTGAATGTTTATGTGGAAAGTACTTAACAAAAACATAGATATGTGTTGAATAATGGGACTTTCAAGTTCTTCTCTGTTAAAGCGAAAAATATTCAAACGCTTCAATGTGATATATAAAAGGAATGATGCAGTTTTGTAATAAAAAATGATAAAATATTTTATATCGTTAAGAGAAAGATTTCAGTCTATATATATTTCAATATTTTACAGTACGTTTTTAACAGATCCGAGAGTGTTTCACTGCCAAATGATTCTCTACATTTCATCTTAATGTGCTTTTCTCAGACAGGCAGCGGATCTTCCAAAAACTCTGGATTTCTCATCAGGAGCTTGTGGAGTATTAAGTAAGGATCCTGTCTGTTACGTTACTCTTCTTCACATTATCTGTCTAAATCTGTATTTCTGGACGAGCCGTAAATGAGGCACATTCTAATATGTTACAAGTATATTTCCCTAATCAACCGATAAATGGCCATAATTATTATATACTAGCAGGTTCCCCGAATGCCTTCTACACCATATTAAATGTGGAATTTAGATATATAATAGATTAGAGAGACAGAGAGGGACCATTATTGTCTGTATATTTCTATTGTCGTCTAATGTTTACTTGGTAGATGTAGTTGGTAGACTGATGTTGTCACATGCTGGATGTTAATGGGTTTTTTTTTACTTTGGTACAGGGGTTGCTGAATGTTAATATTGTTTTTTTTACTTTGGTACAGGGGTTGGTGAATGTTAATGGGTTTTTTTTTACTTTGGTACAGGGGTTGGTGAATGTTAATGTTGTTTTTTTTACTTTGGTACAGGGGTTGGTGAATGTTAATGTTGTTTTTTTTACTTTGGTACAGGGGTTGGTGAATGTTAATGTTGTTTTTTTTACTTTGGTACAGGGGTTGGTGAATGTTAATGTTGTGTTTTTTACTTTGGTACAGGGGTTGGTGAATGTTAATGTTGTTTTTTTTACTTTGGTACAGGGGTTGGTGAATGTTAATGTTGTTTTTTTTACTTTGGTACAGGGGTTGGTGAATGTTAATGTTGTGTTTTTTACTTTGGTACAGGGGTTGGTGAATGTTAATGTTGTGTTTTTTTACTTTGGTACAGGGGTTGGTGAATGTTAATGTTGTTTTTTTTACTTTGGTACAGGGGTTGGTGAATGTTAATGTTGTTTTTTTTACTTTGGTACAGGGGTTGGTGAATGTTAATGTTGTTTTTTTTACTTTGGTACAGGGGTTGGTGAATGTTAATGTTGTTTTTTTTACTTTGGTACAGGGGTTGGTGAATGTTAATGTTGTTTTTTTTACTTTGGTACAGGGGTTGGTGAATGTTAATGTTGTTTTTTTTACTTTGGTACAGGGGTTGGTGAATGTTAATGTTGTTTTTTTTACTTTGGTACAGGGGTTGGTGAATGTTAATGTTGTTTTTTTTTACTTTGGTACAGGGGTTGGTGAATGTTAATGTTGTTTTTTTTTACTTTGGTACAGGGGTTGGTGAATGTTAATGTTGTTTTTTTTTTACTTTGGTACAGGGGTTGGTGAATGTTAATGTTGTTTTTTTTACTTTGGTACAGGGGTTGGTGAATGTTAATGTTGTTTTTTTTTTACTTTGGTACAGGGGTTGGTGAATGTTAATGTTGTTTTTTTTTACTTTGGTACAGGGGTTGGTGAATGTTAATGGTTTTTTTTTTTACTTTGGTACAGGGGTTGGTGAATGTTAATGTTGTTTTTTTTACTATGGTACAGGGGTTGGTGAATGTTAATGTTGTTTTTTTTACTTTGGTACAGGGGTTGGTGAATGTTAATGTTTTTGTTTTTTTTACTTTGGTACAGGGGTTGGTGAATGTTAATGTTGTTTTTTTTTACTTTGGTACAGGGGTTGGTGAATGTTAATGTTGTTTTTTTTACTTTGGTACAGGGGTTGGTGAATGTTTATGTTTTTTTTTTTTTTACTTTGGTACAGGGGTTGGTGAATGTTAATGTTGTTTTTTTTACTTTGGTACAGGGGTTGGTGAATGTTAATGTTGTTTTTTTTACTTTGGTACAGGGGTTGGTGAATGTTAATGTTGTTTTTTTTACTTTGGTACAGGGGTTGGTGAATGTTAATGTTGTTTTTTTTTACTTTGGTACAGGGGTTGGTGAATGTTAATGTTGTTTTTTTTTACTTTGGTACAGGGGTTGGTGAATGTTAATGTTGTTTTTTTTTACTTTGGTACAGGGGTTGGTGAATGTTAATGTTGTTTTTTTTTTACTTTGGTACAGGGGTTGGTGAATGTTAATGTTGTTTTTTTTTACTTTGGTACAGGGGTTGGTGAATGTTAATGTTGTTTTTTTTTACTTTGGTACAGGGGTTGGTGAATGTTAATGTTGTTTTTTTTTACTTTGGTACAGGGGTTGGTGAATGTTAATGTTGTTTTTTTTTTACTTTGGTACAGGGGTTGGTGAATGTTAATGTTGTTTTTTTTTTTACTTTGGTACAGGGGTTGGTGAATGTTAATGTTGTTTTTTTTTTTACTTTGGTACAGGGGTTGGTGAATGTTAATGTTGTTTTTTTTTACTTTGGTACAGGGGTTGGTGAATGTTAATGTTGTTTTTTTTTACTTTGGTACAGGGGTTGGTGAATGTTAATGTTGTTTTTTTTACTTTGGTACAGGGGTTGGTGAATGTTAATGTTTTTTTTTTTACTTTGGTACAGGGGTTGGTGAATGTTAATGTTGTTTTTTTTTACTTTGGTACAGGGGTTGGTGAATGTTAATGTTGTTTTTTTTTACTTTGGTACAGGGGTTGGTGAATGTTAATGTTGTTTTTTTTTTACTTTGGTACAGGGGTTGGTGAATGTTAATGTTGTTTTTTTTACTTTGGTACAGGGGTTGGTGAATGTTTAATGTTGTTTTTTTTTTTTTTTACTTTGGTACAGGGGTTGGTGAATGTTAATGTTGTTTTTTTTTACTTTGGTACAGGGGTTGGTGAATGTTAATGTTGTTTTTTTTTACTTTGGTACAGGGGTTGGTGAATGTTAACTTGTACGGGTTGGTGAATGTTAATGTTGTTTTTTTTACTTTGGTACAGGGGTTGGTGAATGTTAATGTTGTGTTTTTTTTACTTTGGTACAGGGGTTGGTGAATGTTAATGTTGTTTTTTTTACTTTGGTACAGGGGTTGGTGAATGTTAATGTTGTTTTTTTTACTTTGGTACAGGGGTTGGTGAATGTTAATGTTGTTTTTTTTACTTTGGTACAGGGGTTGGTGAATGTTAATGTTGTTTTTTTTACTTTGGTACAGGGGTTGGTGAATGTTAATGTTGTTTTTTTTACTTTGGTACAGGGGTTGGTGAATGACACTGAATAACTAATCGTTACTCTTTTTTAACTGTTTCATTTAGTCCCGATGGAATGGTGATGGGTTGTTTTCTTCTAAGTTTATGACGTATTTAGATTTCTACGACGTCAACCTTTCTGAAAGGGCACCTTGTGTTTCGTTGGTCTGGTATAACATATATACTGTATGTGATATTTCAATCGAGGTGGAATGGTTCCATAAATTTTCCTTGTTTTATTGAAAATCGTTCAACACATTTAAAACATTCAGACGGAAATTCGATTATGAAAGTTGTCGGTATAATAGGTGGGCTATAATTGGGATGTAAATCGCAGAGTAATTCAATTACAGATACCGCCATTCTCAGGAAATGCAAGTCCGTTCGTCTTCAAGTGAAGATTCATCTGCCAATCTCACGATCTGTCAAGAATACGCAATTGTCTGAATATGTAACTCGAACAGAATGAACAAGATTTATGTATATACATGTAGCTCTCATGGTTCACTTATGGGCGGCTTTAGTCCGAGCCGCGCGGACTGTACATAGTACTGGGGTCTCCGCCAATCGCTCATATCTTGACCATCCATTGATTTTATCATATGTAAAGAAAGAGAAAAAATCTAAATCAACACGAGATTTGTACCAACAATCACCGTATAATCAAGTGATTCGACTCAGTCACAGGACTGGAGCATATAGTACGTATCTCAAAGGAACAACACACAGAACGCACTCCACGTGATACATGTTGTTTCAATCCGAAAAAGAACACTTTAAGACATGTTTAAGTTACAATATTTCGATTTATTTCCACCTTATGTTGATGATGTCATCAATGATATATAGTCGTCTTGTTCATTGAGTTTTAAACTTGTTAAAGGCCCTTTACCTTTCCGAAACGGTTCTTAATTTTTAAAATGAGAAGGTACATTGAGACCAATAATTTATAGAGTCCCAAAACTTATTAACTTACCTTTAATACTAAATTATCATCGCCTTCTAAACAATTTAATTCAATTAAATAGAATGTTAATTTTCATAACGTGGGTCGTCTTATGTTTCCCGCAGTCGTCCTAAATACTGCGCGGTAGTTGAATGTCACTGCGTCAGAAGGCAAAACAGCGAAATGAATATCCACTGTTATTATAAATTACGCAGGAAATCTTGCATATGTTTGGTGTTGTAACCTCATCTTAGGCCATCGGTATATATCATCTTATGCTATTAATGTTTTTTAGAAACCTTTCAATTTTGCTCCGGGAAGGTAGTGGGCCTTTAAAGGCTCATTTCCTTTCCGGAGCAAAATATAAAGGTTTCTTAAAAAAACATTAATAACATCAGAAAATGCATACCGATGACCTAAAATAAGGTTACGACACCAAACATATGCAAGATTTCCTGCGTAATATATGAAAACAGTGGAGAGTCAATTCGCTGTTTTGCCGTCTGGCGCAATGATAATCAACTACCGTGCGGTATTTAGGACGACGACGGGAAATATAATACGACCCGCGTTATGAAAATAAACATTTTATTTATTTTAATCAAATCGTTCAGAAGGTGATGATAAATGTAGTATTAACGGTAAGCTAATAATTTTTAAGACTCTACAAAATTATCGATCTTGTTTTACATTCCCATTTTAAAAATTAAAAGCCGTTTCGGAAAGGTAGTGGGCCTTTAAGGTTTTGATGCAAATGTTTAAAATGTAACTTTACTGAGTACGGACAATTTTTGACATTGTTGTGTTGTTTCAATCATTTTAAATAAGGAAATGTAAGACTATGACGAGTATTTCAAGATATTGAATTCGTCATAATGCCCTTGGTTTAGGTCCTGGTTTGCAGAGTCTGACTTTGCTGTTTTTAAAACACATATTTGTTTTTGGAAGCCAATGACATTGTAGGACCGTTTCTACTTTGGCCACTCAATATATTAGTAGGTTTCCTTGTAACGGTTCCAAATACGTGATACATACGATGTCTTGAATATTAAAATCGTCATCTAAGAGCGCTCCAAATCGATCACTGTCGCATATTGACTTCCGATGGCCGATCTTACTTCCGGTGTTGGGCTGTCTTTCTACAATCTTGTCATCTTTAGAAGTCCAGCTCGCACGGTGTCTGTCACGATGTGTGATACAGATCTGTCACTCTGAACTCAGTTATGGGGATAAGATGCTACAAAGAGTTTGAAATCACATTCACTCTAGAGACACAACTTCTCCATCATGATAATCTCTGGTCTACACTTATGTAATCCGATAATGTCGGCTGTTAGCCTGATAGCATCCAGCATGTTCATTATGTCATTTTTGTCATCAGGGTGTGTTATCCGCCAAGAAATTGATAACGTTACGACAATTTTTTGTAATTTTTCATCTTATTACGAAATAAAATATGTTTATCTAACTGACCAAGTTTCAGCACAACTATTGACGTTTCCGTTGCCGTTGTTATAAAAGCAACACCTTACTCTCGCCTTCATCGACTAATTGTCGAAGACAAGACAAAGTACATATGATCATTTAGACGTCGTCGGTCTGAACGTCCACTTGTGCGTGTAAAAGCGACAATGAAGCGTAACCCGGGGACACATTCCATATGGGGAAAACTAATGGGGATTTTTTTAAAAATTTATTTATTATACTAAAGTTGAAATGATTTGTAACCACAGTGATAGTTAGAAACCGACCAACGGTATGATATGTCACTAATTTTTGGTAATTATAGCTAAGTCAAGGTCAAACTGGACAATTATCTTCCGCTCTGTGTCTTATGGTAATGTCTTTCCTCGATTAATTTCTCAATATTTCAGTCTGATCATCGTGGCTGCACTACTGTGAACAGGACCGTTTGGTTGTACCAAGGAATCGAATCGTCCTCAGAGAATAAGGATCTTCGACAAAGAACAAAAGAGTGCACTGGAACTGGGGCGTGATATTAGTGGTGATGATGGCGATGGAGTCTATTAAATTCCACTTTCATGGCACAAAGAAAGGAATTCTTCCGATGGTTGGAGGCGCTGTCTCGACTCGGAAGGAGGCGACATACTTTGGAATTATATGCATGACATCCCATTACCAGCATTTAATATCGTGGTCTGATTACAGTCATCTGTCCATGGCATCGTATACTAAGTACTAGGTAAAGGAGATAACACGAACAAACCATTGACTGATAAGTTTTACCAGTTTGTTAATATTGAACGTATCCACTTAAATACCACGATTACACTAGTGGTATAAGGTATAATTATATATGCTCAGTGAAAAATACTGACTAAAACTTACCCGAACTTCCTATAATACTGGGCATATAATGTGGTAGCACATTGTAACGATGGAGCGAATAATGCTGTTTTTACTGGAGAAACTTCACTGATTGAATAATTCTAAGTAAATGAAAACAAGTCAACAATACCTTGTTTTCGTTTTAAAAGATTATCATTACTTTTGTCTGGTGAAAAGAATGGGGGATTGTTATATTGTAACTGTAATATACATCAAGAAAATGGACCACTAAATAAGCGCGCAACTCTGCGAAGAAGTCTGCATCCTGTTGAGAAGGTGTGCGTTGTGTTTTGGGAATAATGGGTTTGTTCATGTGTTAAATGGTGTATTGTGCTAATATCGCTTAAATTGAATCATATAAGAACTGTTTGATGTATACTTTTGTAAAACACAAAATCTTTTTTGGGTTGTCTCGTTATTTTCTTTTATTATTGCCATATGCAAATTAGACGGAGTAATCACCAAAGCTTCTGTATATATAGCAATCTAACTAGGTTATAACTGTTTATACCTGGAAGCTAACATTTGTTCACGTTATTGTTGGGTTTAGGAATAAGTATATATTTATAGTCAGGATCGTTTTTCTGGTATACTCATATATTTATGTCTCGGTTTGTTTGTTATGGGGTCTGACAAGGAAATCAATTTCAATGCTTCTACACGTGGATAATCGTTTTAGATTTGCGTCCAAAAGCAGAAATGATATATTTTAATAAAACTCATGATTGGTGGGAATCGTTACGGTCTGTCTGAAACCAGGGCAATTTATATATCATACTCCGAGTACATTCAATATTCCGGAAGTGCCGACAAGGAGAGAAACGGAAGAGCCTTCAGGTTCGCACTTAAAATATCAATCAGTCACTTCCGGTTTTTGTAAATGTTCGATTAGGTAATTACCCTGTTATCATCACCAGTGCTCGGCTGTTGTCCAACACCGAACCACGGCATGCTACAGTTATAAAACGACTAGATGAGGTGATAATTTTATGGACTTACGGTATCTAAAACTGTCACGAAACTGCATGGTATAATATCAATGATGTCAAAACTCATGGTATCTAAAACTGTCACGAAACTGCATGATTTAATGTCATAAACGCCACATGACGGCTAGACATCGACAAACCACCATTTTCCTCATCTTACTACTACTTGTGGTTTTGCATGCAATGACAATACTTGATATAACACCATTACTTGAAACAGAACCAGACAATTTCTTGACAAGCTCTAGTTGTCCTACGTCACAGCGACCACATCCAACATATAGCTACATCAATGTTCAAGCCAACAGCATTGGTGGTCATATCAGAAGACGTTTCCTAAGCTTAAATGCAATTAAGGGTTAACGTTAAAACTGTTCGGTGTGTCATTGTACTTGTATCATTAAATATTTTATGCAACACATTATTTTAATTATCAAGATGTATTCAAAGACACACGATATCTTTGAAAGTGGTGTTTGAATCATTTCCTTTACCCAAACGAAATAAGGAGCGGCGTCTTTCTACATTGTATATGCCTATTCTGCGTGTATGTTTTAAAGTTTTTGCAACTGACATCCGTATACTTCTGATATTCATCAAATGATAGTGCACGCCTAATCTTCGGTATCGATTCCGGTCCGGTCCTTGTGTACTAAAATTCCGGTAAATTCGAGAATCTTGAAGCGGTTTACCCATCTTATAGATACAGAATCGCGTGCACTTCATTATATTCCGACTCCCATGAACAGTTTATCGGTTTGTACCATGTGTGAACGCATAAACGTGTAAACTGTACCCGTCGACTGGTAATAATACTTTATTTTACGTTAAACACTTGATGATGGACTCCCAAAATTAAGGTAGACAACCATCTGCTCTTCGCCTGTTTTAGAAAGGATTTTCCCTTACGTCAAACTGACTTGGATTCATGAATAATAACTAGCTTATAACGACAAGATTGTCATGAAATGCAGTTCCATGAAAGTTGAATTTACAGACTTACAGCTATAGAGTGACCATACATTAAAGTAAACAAAGTCGGGACTTTATTGCGATGAACACCATCTTTAAGTGAATCATATTTACAATCAAACAATGAAATGTTTGTTGTATGGAAGCTTTCGTTGTTACAATACAATGAAACCATGAACACAAAATAACCACTAAATCGTGTTTTACATTGTGTTGGAAATTGTAATAACTTTCATTTATCCTCTAACGAAATACTTTGGAAATCTCAAACAACGAAAAAAGTACCCACGAACGTATCTTGTAGTTTATCAGTATTAGTTGACGGGGCGTCTGATTCGAATTGAAGTATGGTTATATATCAACTTAAACCATGAATTGCCAGTCAAAGATAATTCTAAACAATGATATATTGTAAATTAACTCGTATTTAACGACCTCATCAATTGAATTTCGCTTATTCAGAAACCTCACAACACAAAATATCATCATAACTTAAGAGCAGCTTTGCTGATTTACAGACTTCTATGATTTTGTAACGCCAAAGTTAAAACATTAGGTATACAGTGAGCTAAAACATGTGCGGCCCAAGTTTCCATTCCTCCGGTGTTTGACGTGCTTTCATAGCAAAACATTTATATATTTAGGAAATCCCATCAGCAAGGCTTGGATACGACATATCGTATTTATTCCCATGATGTTCTGATGTAAATAATTCAATGTTTACAATTTCAGTCATTTAAACATCCTCTCCTGCACCATTACACCATACAAACACTCTGTGGCTACTGTAAGTAGGGGAGGTTCAGGCAATACAATCTCCTACTGAGTACAGGGTAATAGCGAAAACTCTCGTAAACATAATCAAACATTTTATCGTCCTCAGCACGTGTAAATATTTCAGTAGAGAGGAACACACATGTAGAATGGCATTGGAAGTTACAGCAACTTCGTGTAGGGGTTCCTACAAGTTAAAGTTTAACCTTTGGCGTATTTCAACAGAGGTTGGATACGGATGGTATTGAGGCAGATATACAATTTTATCATGACAAATATCATAGCTTATCCAAAAATGTGACATTTATGTGTTCGAATAGAATTGATTCTTAAGGATGACGGTTTACTTGTTTCGATAGTATTGGTGAACAGACAATATCACAAAAATAAATGTACAGTGACATGTCAATATATTTGAGATACTGACACAAAATTAGGTAAACCTTATATACAGACTAGCTGCAATATTGTACTTATATAATAAGTCTAGACAAAACATTACTAGTAGCAGACAGTGAACCTTCACATCGCGTCAACAAGTAATACATAAAGTCATGACATAACAAATCTTTGAATGATAAGAAAATGTCATGAACGAATCAGGCAGTAAAAAAAGGAGCAGAATAATGTCACGAACAATAAACACCACGCCAGAAGCAACACAAAATCACTAATTTGTTACGAACTACACACATCACGGTGTGAACATCACAGATACCACGAACAACAGACAGTACAAACAACAGGCAGCACAAACAACAGACAACACAAACAACAGACAGCACAAACAACAGACAACAAAAACAACAGACAACACAAACAACAGACAACACAAACAACAGACAACACAAACAACAGACGTCAAATATTATTCCAACAAAAGTTTACATCAGTTATGGCATATATATACTTCTTACATGGCTTTTCATCATTACCTATTGCCTAACAAATAATATATTCAATTACCATACATGTGTTGGTTATCATGGGTTTTTTGAAAGTTGCTCGTGATTGTGTTCTTTGAGAATCAAACTATTTTGATGTTTGATTGAAGGTAGATTTGGGGCAGAGTTACGCAAGAAAAAACAAGTTATTAATAGTTCTCACTTAAAGAGAGGCGTAAAATAACATGAGGCACACATTACCGCACGGGATCATAGACGTTTATTGTTATATCATAGTGTACAACAGTCTACACACGTACATTACATGTCTTCACACAAAACGCTCTCCATCCTCACTAACGAGACTCGCTCATACACCTCCTCATTACTTCCTTCATACAGGAATAGCAACACATTTACGATTTAGTAAAAATAGCATTGTTATATCTAACAGATCTTGTTCACGGATTCTCACATACATCAACTGCACATGTCAAAAATAGTACACCAAGAAAAGATTTATCTTAAAAATAGCATCAGAGATAGGTGTATAGGAATACTTTACCAACAACAACAGATAAATATAATTTCTCTTTTCGAGATAAATATAAGAACAGCGTAAATTTCCTGAGCAATTCTTCTATGGCCTGTATGTATGTCCTTTTAGTGATATCATCGTGATGGCAGCACGCCAAAAGTCAAAGACTTACCTCAAAATTTAGTTAGATAATCAAAAGGTCAAAAATCTTCTGCAACCTCGAGAGACGAAAAAACATATTTCAACAAGATTTTCAACACGCTTGCTTATCCATGAAACATCACTTCTGCCATAGTTGCTTTTCCAATTTAGTAACGAACTATGACATTTTGATTGGATTTTTGTCTCGGTCGAAAAAGGAAGGAAAGTCTAATGCTCACAATCCCTAATTTCAATTTAGTAAATATAGTTTAACCAGGACGATGTCTATTAATAGAAAGAACTTGGGTTCCTTGGATGTGGATGTTAACTAGTTATCATTGACACTAAATGCATTGTTACAAAATTAGTATTATTCTATTTTTACCATAGGTTTGTTTTTCTTCTTTTGTTTGTTGTTATTGTCCGTGTTCGTTACCTGGGTTCTGACAGTGCCCACCTGTTCGTGTTTCACCTGTTTGGTGCCCACACTCACCTGTTCAGTATCTACCTGTTTGACGGTAATGCGGGACCTTTGCCATATAAATGTCCACAAAGTGTATAAGACCTTGATCACAAACACAAGTATTTTGCGAATTTTGGTCCAAATATTTATTATTTTAGCGGTGACGACTGTCTGGAAATACAACTCCCCCTGTATACGACTGTACATTTCCGTAGTTAACAAACGAACTATACTTATATCCTTGGCAACATCCACGGGTAATTCCAGTTGTTTCGTTAACGAAAACACATCTGCTCCGAACAGAAGTAACAAACTAGAGATCTGTAGAAATCCACAGGCTGAGGCCGTGTGTAGAGGACTAAAACCATGGATGTCCTTGGCGTTGACGTCAGAGTCCCCACATAACAACATTTTGACGGCGTCCAGGTTGTTGCTAAGGACGGCGTGATGGAGAGCCGTCAAACCGACGTGATTTGTCTGGTTAATGTTAAACTCCCCTCTCCGATGGTGTAAGATTTGTCCTAATTCACACACGTCACCGTCCTGTATGACAGCATTAAGAACAGAATCAGCGGGAAAGGTGATCTTTCGAGTGTTTCCACTGGACATCGTAACTACAATTATATAGCCGATGGTTTAGTTACTGGGTCTGCAATGCTTCCAATGCAAAGGATAATACCCTTTGATTTAAAACCTAAGGTGAATTCATTTTGTACTATAACTTAGAATCCACACCTGCTTGTCGTTAATGAGGACGAACTATTGCCTTTTCCTTGTCAGCGCAACGTCAAAGTGCTGCTACTTACAACAAATTACCATGTCTTTCTCACTTGTGCGTACCCTAATTTCATCTATATTTTGTCGAACGTACAATAACTATAAGACAATCCAACATCCCCTCCAGCCACGAGGATCCGCTTAATTAACGTTGCATGGCCATTTACGCGATACCTTCCACAGCCAAACGCCGAATCCGTGTTTTCATTAGAGACTGCCTATACAAACCCTTCTACTGCTCTTAACTATCCTAATCACAGTTCAAGCACAGCAGACAACGATCGAAGTCTCCTCCTCAATCAGGAATTGGCAGACGACATATTTCCTTTTAGATAACTTTCCAACAAAGCTGTCTGTCAGAATGGAACCCCGATTATCTCCACCCAACAGACGGTCTGTTCACCAACACAACCTGCACGTAATCGGCTGCAAGACATAGTGGTCTGACCTTTGACCTCATGCAACGTTCATCTCTCTCTCTCTCTCTCTCTCTCTCTCTCTCTCTCTCTCTCTCTCTCTCTCCCTCGAGGAAACGCGTACAGATTTACTTAACTGTAAAAATGTAAACAAGCATAGATAAGACCGTCAAAAGATCTGAGAACCCGTGTTCTCACATACTGATGTATAGTTCTGTTGCACTAAAATCACGATGTAGAATTTATAATGTAGAGCTCTGTTTCTTACGGTGCCCCTCTTGTGACCGTGAATTAACAGTAGTTCGGTATTCACCAAGTGTAAGTTAAGTTTATGGAAATATTACTTAACATGACCTCGCTCCTCGTCCCGCCCTCCTAAAACATTTACTGCTATATTGGATATCCAGACAGGCTCTTTTATACAGCCTCCGTTATTCTGTAGTTAGGTCGCTGGTGCTATCTGTCGCTTAGTCACACCTGAAGATAGAAGTACATATATGTTACTTTGATTTATCTATCTTCATATCATCATAAAATACTTGATTTATTATAAGTATTAGAGAGACTACAGTGGACTATTTTACAGTTAGTAACGCAGTTATAAATACCATGTATTTAACAAAGAATATTACCCAGTTACGAAAACATACATTGGTCACTGGGGCTGAAATTGAAATTTTGTAATGTTAATTCTTCAGTATACTATTATCAGTTTTGTTCAGAGATATACCAATATAGAGAGACTAGTTCTCGTTATTTAATGATTAAAATCTATAAATAAACTACTGTAAACCACTTTAGCTCCCACGTGAATTGAAATGTTGCACTATAACAGTATAACAGCGCATGTACTCGTGGAAATGTTGTAAATAACAAATACACGCAATATTGTATACACGAAAACAAAGTGTGTTTCAGTATACCAAATTACTACAAACTATGTAAACAGTTTAAGAAGTGTGTTTCAGTATACCAAATTACTACAAACTATGTAAACAGTTTAAGAAGTGTGTTTCAGTATACCAAATTACCACAAGCTATATAAACAATTAACAAAGTGATTTACAGTATATCAAAATTACCACAAGTTACGAAAACAATTTACAGTGTGTGTGTTTCAGTATACCATATTACCACAAGTTATGTAAACAATTTACAAATTGTGTTTAGTATACCAAATAACCACAAGTTATGTACACAAGTCAAAAAGTGTTTCAGTATACCAAATAACCACAAGTTATGTAAACAATTTACAATTTGTGTTTCAGTATACAAAATTACCACAAGCTATGTAAACAATTTACAACCAAACAGTATTTTTTATGCAAATATAGACCCATCTGTTCTTTTTAGTTTTCACACAAATGTTTACAACATCTTATAAAGTTTACAGTACGTCGAAATTGAGGAATATCAATAAGTGCACCATTAAGACTCACAGTGTAGAGAAACTAACATTATATAACAATTACTTCATTCCATTGCATTCACCTCACCTTGCTTTCTTTTGTTGTGGTATCAAATAATTTCAGTAAAGTTGAGACAACAGTGTGCCATCTGTTTTGTAGAAATTCCATATATATATATGACAAGATTCTTGATAACAACGATTTCTGTAAAACATATTTGTAGTGTTTTTATTTTGTCGACTTTGTCTAGTGACTAGGTAGTGGAAGGTCCTATAAGAAAGCACCCTACTCTAAACGCAAGTGATCTTGCAATAATCGTATTCATAAAAAGTCCAAACCAACACTAAAACTTGGAAATGTTAAGCTGTTAATGAAGCACAGAATGAACTCGCCAACGCAATGTACACTAGTCAACTAAATTTGCTAAGGTCTAAATGCGCAAAAATAACTTCCGTTTACAGTTTGTTTTGACAAGTATTGATTTGTACTGATGTATTCAAGCCACGAACACCCATTTGGCGACAACCAACTACAGGGACACGGTACCAAGGCCTCGCTAATGAAGTCGTTACCCAAGTTTTTAGACGGATCATTTACGTGAGAGCTCCATCAGGTGGGCGTTCTGCTTTTATAGTGTGTTCGGAATACAAACGAGCTAAATTGTATAATCAGGTCTACAAGGAACGTGTTCACCACAAACCAGACAAAATCAACTCAAAGCAGACAAAATATGTTGACAATATCGCATAACTAAAACAGAAAAGTACAGCCCTGATAATGAAGTTTTTTTCAAGTTTGCATCTTCCTGGTCATGTTTTTTGTATCCATTACTTTTTATAGGAACTACTATATAACAATAGATGGTCGAGATAGCTTAATGATGAGTTCATGCATCTGGTATCGCGAGCTTCTCACTCAGACATTCAGAAAACCTCATTATAAATATTAGTAGATGTTGATGACATTCGCTGGCTTTCTTGTCTATGTTTCCGAAGGAATACGTCTATAAACTTCACTTGTATATGGAATGAACTCGTCTTTACCTGGAGTTGACATTTAGATAACCAATCAGAATTGGTTCTATTTGCATTTGACATTTCAGAAGCATACACAATATAAAACTTGAGTATCTTTCATGATCAACAACCTTAACTAGTATTGTGGGAATACAGAGGTTAATGGAGAAAACAGTACAAGACAACATTGGCACGGGCGATGAACCAAAATCTCGGTAAACTACAAACCTTGTTATGGTTATTTCATTCTAAAGGAAGAAAACAAAATATGACGATCATGAAACCTGTGAACATTGAACACGTCAACATATGAATACAAGCAATGTTGAAAAACATTACCGACCTCAATTTGTAAACTACACTTGGATGCACCTACAATGTGTTATAAAACACAGAGAACTCTCCAGGGAATTCGACATTTCAGACGTAAACAAGATTATAAGTGAAATTCTCGTAAATGAGTAAAGATGACAAAAACATCCTTATAAGTGGCAATTCGTGGCGGATCGATCAGGGAGCTGGAGCGCCACAACTTGGAACCCACGCATGCAGATTTGGAATTTTGATTTCAATGTATACCTAAATTAATCACCATTTCCATTAGTGTTGTGTTGGCCTGTTTTTGACAGCCATTGGTGACAAGATACAATACGACAAAGGTTCTTACTCTGGGCTTGTACGATATTGCAAGAGCAAGACATTGATGTCCTGGTGACAAAAATGTACTTTGTCAGTTGTTTCATTTTTATATAAACCAATGACTCACAAAGCTACTTTCATTTCAAAAGACCCCCGTGGTATCCATTATGTAATGTTTTTAAGTTTGACCTCAGAAACATGAAAGATGAAAAATTCAAATGCTATTTTCAATATAGTTGGGATATTGTTAAACATGGTTTATATGCCAACCTTCAATATCAGTTGCATATTTCCATTAAGCAATGTCAATAAACACTTCTGCTTGAATATGTGGCAAATAGACAAAGTATAGAAAGACAGAAGTGGTACAATGTATGTATAATCAGGCGGAAACTGCTACAGTGTACTTGTATCCAGTGGATATTGATATTATAACGTAAATCTATTTGACGGGTCAAAGTTGTATATTCCACTCTAGTCCGATCATTTACCCTTACTGAACTAACTGTTGGTAAGACGTTATACAGGTGATGCCATCCCTAAATGAAATTAGCGATGAAATGTTATATTAAACAAAAATAGATCTATCCAGGCATTACCCCATAAATAATTGACGACTCGACCTGTTATACAGTCGGTTGGTACTCGATACATGTGTCCACTTTGTGACATCACGTTCCTTGGAACCCCGATACATGGGCACGACTGTTTCTTATCGGAATAAAGCACAGTGAGATATGTCTAACTTAAAGCAGTATAAAATACAGCACTAGCTGGGAAATATATCGACGATTTAGATGAATGGCTCCATGAACATTTGCGGAAAAGGTTACGATTGAGGTTTATTGGTGATTAGACTCAATGGCTTCAGAAAGGTTACGATTGGGGTGTATTGGTGATTAGACTCAGTGGCTCCAGAAAGGTTACGATTGGGGTGTATTGGTGATTAGACTCAGTGGCTCCAGAAAGGTTACGATTGGGGTGTATTGGTGATTAGACTCAGTGGCTCCAGAAAGGTTACGATTGGGGTGTATTGGTGATTAGACTCCGTGGCTCCAGAAAGGTTACGATTGGAGTGTATTGGTGATTAGACTCAGTGGCTCCAGAAAGGTTACGATTGGGGTGTATTGGTGATTAGACTCAGTGGCTTCAGAAAGGTTACGATTGGGGTGTATTGGTGATTAGACTCCGTGGCTCCAGAAAGGTTACGATTGGAGTGTATTGGTGATTAGACTCAGTGGCTCCAGAAAGGTTACGATTGGGGTGTATTGGTGATTAGACTCAGTGGCTCCAGAAAGGTTACGATTGGGGTGTATTGGTGATTAGATTTAGTGGTTCCAGAAAGGTTACGATTGGGGTGAATTGGTGATTAGACTCAGTGGCCCCAGAAAGGTTACGATTGGGGTTTATTGGTGATTAGACTCAGTGGCCCCAGAAAGGTTACGATTGGGGTTTATTGGTGATTAGACTCAGTGGCCCCAGAAAGGTTACGATTGGGGTGTATTGGTGATTAGACTCAGTGGCTCCAGAAAGGTTACGATTGGGGTGTATTGGTGATTAGACTCAGTGGCTCCAGAAAGGTTACGATTGGAGTGTATTGGTGATTAGACTCAGTGGCTCCAGAAAGGTTACGATTGGGGTGTATTGGTGATTAGACTCAGTGGCTCCAGAAAGGTTACGATTGGGGTGTATTGGTGATTAGATTTAGTGGTTCCAGAAAGGTTACGATTGGGGTGAATTGGTGATTAGACTCAGTGGCCCCAGAAAGGTTACGATTGGGGTTTATTGGTGATTAGACTCAGTGGCCCCAGAAAGGTTACGATTGGGGTTTATTGGTGATTAGACTCAGTGGCCCCAGAAAGGTTACGATTGGGGTGTATTGGTGATTAGACTCAGTGGCTCCAGAAAGGTTACGATTGGGGTGTATTGGTGATTAGACTCAGTGGCTCCAGAAAGGTTACGATTGGAGTGTATTGGTGATTAGACTCAGTGGCTCAAGAAAGGTTACGATTGGGGTGTATTGGTGATTAGACTCAGTGGCTCCAGAAAGGTTACGATCGGGGTGTATTGGTGATTAGATTCAGTGGTTCCAGAAAGGTTACGATAGGGGTGTATTGGTGATTAGACTCAATGGCCCCAGAAAGGTTACGATTGGGGTTTATTGGTGATTAGACTCAGTGGCCCCAGAAAGGTTACGATAGGGGTGAATTGGTGATTAGACTCCGTGGCTCCAGAAAGGTTACGATTGGAGTGTATTGGTGATTAGACTCAGTGGCTCCAGAAAGGTTACGATTGGGGTGTATTGGTGATTAGACTCAGTGGCTCCAGAAAGGTTACGATTGGGGTGTATTGGTGATTAGATTTAGTGGTTCAGAAAGGTTACGATTGGGGTGTATTGGTGATTAGACTCAGTGGCCCCAGAAAGGTTACGATTGGGGTTTATTGGTGATTAGACTCAGTGGCCCCAGAAAGGTTACGATTGGGGTTTATTGGTGATTAGACTCAGTGGCCCCAGAAAGGTTACGATTGGGGTGTATTGGTGATTAGACTCAGTGGCTCCAGAAAGGTTACGATTGGGGTGTATTGGTGATTAGACTCAGTGGCTCCAGAAAGGTTACGATTGGAGTGTATTGGTGATTAGACTCAGTGGCTCCAGAAAGGTTACGATTGGGGTGTATTGGTGATTAGACTCAGTGGCTCCAGAAAGGTTACGATTGGGGTGTATTGGTGATTAGATTTAGTGGTTCCAGAAAGGTTACGATTGGGGTGAATTGGTGATTAGACTCAGTGGCCCCAGAAAGGTTACGATTGGGGTTTATTGGTGATTAGACTCAGTGGCCCCAGAAAGGTTACGATTGGGGTTTATTGGTGATTAGACTCAGTGGCCCCAGAAAGGTTACGATTGGGGTGTATTGGTGATTAGACTCAGTGGCTCCAGAAAGGTTACGATTGGGGTGTATTGGTGATTAGACTCAGTGGCTCCAGAAAGGTTACGATTGGAGTGTATTGGTGATTAGACTCAGTGGCTCAAGAAAGGTTACGATTGGGGTGTATTGGTGATTAGACTCAGTGGCTCCAGAAAGGTTACGATCGGGGTGTATTGGTGATTAGATTCAGTGGTTCCAGAAAGGTTACGATAGGGGTGTATTGGTGATTAGACTCAATGGCCCCAGAAAGGTTACGATTGGGGTTTATTGGTGATTAGACTCAGTGGCCCCAGAAAGGTTACGATAGGGGTGTATTGGTGATTAGACTCAGTGGCCCCAGAAAGGTTACGATTGGGGTTTATTGGTGATTAGACTCAGTGGCTCCAGAAAGGTTACGATTGGGGTTTATTGGTGATTAGACTCAGTGGCTCCAGAAAGGTTACGATAGGGGTGTATTGGTGATTAGACTCAGTGGCTCCAGAAAGGTTACGATTGAGGTTTATTGGTAATTAGACTCAGTGGCCCCAGAAAGGTTACGATTGGGGTTTATTGGTGATTAGACTCAGTGGCCCCAGAAAGGTTTCGATTGAGGTTTATTGGTGATTAGACTCAGTGGCCCCAGAAAGGTTACGATTGGGGTTTATTGGTGATTAGACTCAGTGGCTCCAGAAAGGATACGATAGGGGTGTATTGGTGATTAGACTCAGTGGCACCAGAAAGGTTACGATTGGGGTTTATTGGTGATTAGACTCAGTGGCACCAGAAAGGTTACGATTGGGGTTTATTGGTGATTAGACTCAGTGGCTCCAGAAAGGTTACGATTGAGGTTTGTTGGTGATTTAACTAGTTCTACAACCTACTGAAGACATCCCAGGAGTGACATTTGTAGCCTTACACAGTTTTTTACGTCGTATTGGGGTGGCTTTTTCTGATGGATCATATAACTCTTTATAACGCCTTAAGTTATTAAGGAATGATTGTGAAGCGTATCTGCTATTGCTTGGCAAGACGCAGAATGTCCCTATAGTTTACCTTTTCAACAGTTCTATTTGACTAGTGTTTGGTCATTATATTGTTCAGCTCTTTACGTTCGATTGGATCATGTCTCATAACAAAACTTTTTATGTATTCTCAATGTGTCAACGAAACAAGCAACATGCTTTTAAGAGTTAAAACGACGCAAATAAAAAATCAAATCTTCACTAGCTCTTGTTCCTTTGCAATAGTTATTAAAGATCGACATCTGTATATATATAATTCAAGAAACCAGATAACTCGTAACATGTAACGTATAGCCATTAGGTTCTCACTCGTGACACATGCTGAAGATCAGATCATTTAAACGTCTGGCTTCAATTTTGTTTTTTAGTTGTCAAATCGTTATACTATACATTCAAAATATTTCTGTATTTTATATTTTCAAAATACATTATTTTGATGATAATTTTTTTTTAAATTTCTGATGCTTTTTTTCTATGACCTTAAGCAAAGGAGCCATTTTATCGTGTGGTAATGTCTATGATGAAGTTTTTAAAAATTCCAAAGACAATCTATTGATATAAAGTATACGTGACATTTTAAACATTGATACGAAAGCTCCCATTTGTGGATAACAAGGTAATGTTTACAGCTGCATATGTAACGATGGATCCTGCTTTAAACTTATATTTCATTCTAATTTCACTGTAACGATATGTCGCTTAAACAGTTGATATTTGAACATTGACATGCAACTTGATGATCTAGCTCCGCAAAATCAAATGACGGCATATAAGAGAGCCGAAATCTAGGGATCATATATATTCTTGATTTTGAATAAAGCGCCTTCAATCACCGCCATGGTTTTTTTTTAATTAGTGACTTCGAGTTTTGTCGAATTCAGAATCGCATCACGTGACTGACGTCGACACAACCTGCACGTGGTAAGCCAGGTCCCTTGGGTAAACACGCATGTGTTTTTTTTACGTTTTCCTCCTGAATATTTTGAGCAAATCACAGGGACCTGGCACGATTTAACCAACACTATACATATATATATGTTATAGTATCAAGGGTATGAACTCGGCGGTCGAGAAAAACGGACCTATTTTTTTAAAACCGTGATTATTTTCATAAATGGGTTCTATACAACATTGACGGATATCTTACCTTTAAGAGAAATAATATTTATCTTTCCATTGAGTGCTTGATGAACAAAATTGGCCAAGTGTTGACGAAGTTATGGCTTGATATATCGGGAAATTTACGAGAGAAAAAAACTGTGTTCATCCACAATCTCCTTTGGAGGTGTCATGACCCGTACTTTGTAGAAAACTCCATAAAAACATCGTGTAGCTCACTTACTTTAACCGTCACCGCCATGTTCATTTTTCTCTTGGAACGCTTCTCGACTTTACATAATGTGACTACATTATGCAAATTATGTAATGTTGTTGTGCTTTTGGGTAAACTCGAGAAGCATTCCGAAGAACAAATGAACATGGCGGTGACGGTTAAAGTAAGTGAGCTACACGATGTTTAAATGGAGTTTCTACAAAGTACGGGTCATGACACCTCCAAAGGAATTTGTGGATGACCACAGTTATGGGTACTGTTTACCACCACAAGCGTAGATTTTGTGATTATGGCTTGGTTTTTGAGGTGCCCATTAGAGCCGAGACGACATTTCGACCGGACAGGGAAATGTCTACCTGGCATATTTTTCGTAAATTTCCCGATTCATCAAGTCATAACTTCGTCAATACTTGGCCAATTTTGTTCATCAAGCACTCAATGGAAAGATAAATTATTTCTCTTTAAGGTAAGATATCCGTCAATGTTGTATAGAACCCATTTATGAAAATAATCACGGTTTTAAACATATAGGTCCGTTTTCCTCGACCGCCGAGTTCATACCCTTGATACTATAATATGTATATGTATACTGTTAGTTTAAAAAAATCGTGCCAGGTCCCTGTGGAGCAAATCACGCTGATATATGTCCACAGAATGAGTATTTGAAACATCCCATTCACACATTGCCGTACAATATTGTGTATTATTTTCTTTTAGATCCAGTCTGCTGAGGTCGACCACATGTTTTTTCTATGAAAAATTGTTGACATTTTCTCCCGGTCGACGATGTTCGGAAGAGTTCGGAATCTTTTGAGCCTATTTTTCATGTGTACACGTAAAAAGATTTTTTACTTCTATAATTAAAAATACTTCCAGCGCTGCAATTTTATAAAAAAGAGGTAAAATTAGAAAGTTTAAACCTCAGACAGATAGAGAAAAATATGTATAACACTTAATCAGTTATTTTCACTATGACAAATGGAGGGAGAGGTATAGACCATACAACTTTAATCAACAAGTGAGAGTGTCGTGGCAGGAAGTGCCGGGTTACGAGTCAGGCATGCAATGAATACTAATCAACCCCCTCGGACAACATTAGGTCTGCCTTCACGGAGAACACAAGATATCTCACGGCTTACAGTAACCTTGTCCACACACCTGCCGAGAAATCACAAAGATTGCAATATTATTTTCATCATAATAACATCACAATACATGTATATGTGTACATTGTTCAAGGGCATGAACGGCAGAATTTGGGACAAGAAATGGAGAAAATTATTCTTCAACCATTAATATACATGTACCAACTTCCCTTAGTTGTTAATGTACAGGCTCATCAAGAACGTTCTGGCTGTCAGAAATTCTATTGGAACCTAAACCTAACCGAGTGTCTTGATGCGCTAATCAACTGGGGGCTTGTAATATGTACCAAATATGATAATATAGACATACATCACATTGTACTTTAGAATGTTGCCTGCTTTATCATAAACACCTTTAAACATAACTAACAAAATGGATTACAACATCAAACCATCATACTTACGCGTAATCAAGACATTTTTCATTAGACGAAGGTGATATGATTTAATATGAACATGCCACTTGCAATAAACGGATGCCATAGAATCGCCCGTGTAAGGTCCGACAGTTATAATCGGTCTGTCACAGGCAGAGACAAGTCGGAGACCGTACAGGTGACAGTCCTAATAAATACTGTCCCTCACACCCAAACAGGCTTCAGATAGGATTGATAATGTAATTACTAAGCAGCTTATGTTAAATACAACTTCTCAATCAATCACATAGTGACAGAAGGAGGGTTCGAACATTGACAACAGGAAGGCACACCGGGAACGTTAGAATGGCAAGACGAACCGAAACGGAATCTTAACGGTATAACCAATAAACTTTGGAATCAACCTTGTTTAAGGGGCAATTCAATCAGGCTAATTCTTTTACATAACCAAGAAGCAAAATATGGCATAACTGTATTGTTCTACATTTCTTATGAAACATATAAACCAAAATATTGACAAAGTCCACGTCATTGTTAAGTATTTTAATTGATACCGTTGTAATTACAAATCGTTGATCAATACGATTAAGCAGGTACAGTATGTACGCTGTACCCATACCCGAGCCAAAGTCGCGCTCGTTAAACAAATGAACAACATAACCACTGAGGAGGTGATAAAATGACTTTTTAGACAAGACAATTCACCTGATAAGGTAAACACACTACTGTCAGAGCGATTTGAGCAGTTCCTGACAAAAGTGCATTACTCTACGAGCAAGGGACAGGGTTTGGCATACAAGATGTTCGACCACAATGTGTAATGGCGGACAGCGAGCGAGTATGAACATTTCACACGCATTTCACCACCATGGGTGTTTCTGACATGTCACAGTAAAACCTACTGATCTAATGGGTTTTTTTTCGATATATGTACAAATTTTAATGTTCTCTTAGACTGAATTGTCCCTTTAATAATAAAATGTGTAAGTGACCTTAATTATCAGACAACAGCATCGCCAAAAGCCTTGACCACAGCCACAAAAACAAACAGTCTAAGATCACTTTCTACAACAGTGTAAGAGTTTAACATTCCAGAATAGTGTGCGTCAATTTTAGCAAATAGCTACAAGTACATCCATGCAATCAACAAAACAAACATGACAGAACGAAAACACGAATCTAATTACTGTATGCGATATGCACACCATACTTTTATCTCACAGAATTACTTGCAATAAATCGAAAACATTTGTAACACATACTTACGTACCAGTTGTTATGATGTCCACTTGGACAAGGCTGTAGGTCAGTGAAGGCTAACCCCAGTGACAAATCTTCAGTGTTACACTATAGTGTACACGTCGACAGCATTATAGAAATCAGGATACAATGTGTATATAATGTATACCTGTACACTGCAGGTCTAGAGCAGTCACAATACTACATGGCGTTCTCGTATAATTTTCTGCTCATTGCCCGCCCTGAGGGCCATGTGAAATGACATTTTAATCTGTGACGAATCGAAAGTATCTATCAGTGTTAGTTAAAGCGGAAACGTTACATCTGCTTTTAACAATAGAATGACATTGTTAATTAAAATTCTAGTCAAACTCACTGCTCGCTTTGAATTTTCCACATATAGGAAAATTTCATTTATTTATGAAAAGTATAGTGCTTCTAATTACATCCTTCGCATGTTTATTATTAGTACCAAATAACTTAATGTTAACAAAATAATTTGAAGAGTTCCCATAGACAAAGATCTCATTGATCAAATTTGTTAAATGTAAATTGATGATGTCTATTGTTTCTTGTTCCATGTGAATATCTGACAATCTTTATTACCTTCGAACATCTGTAATTCGTTGTTCCTTGTGAATATCTGACAATCTTTATTACCTTCGAACATCTGTAATTCGTTGTTCCTTGTGAATATCTGACAATCTTTATTACCTTCGAACATGTCTATTGTTTCTTGTTCCATGTGAATATCTGACAATCTTTATTACCTTCGAACATCTGTAATTCGTTGTTCCTTGTGAATATCTGACAATCTTTATTACCTTCGAACATCTGTAATTCGTTGTTCCATGTGAATATCTGACAATCTTTATTACCTTCGAACATCTGTAATTCGTTGTTCCTTGTGAATATCTGACAATCTTTATTACCTTCGAACATCTGTAATTCGTTGTTCCATGTGAATATCTGACAATCTTTATTACCTTCGAACATCTGTAATTCGTTGTTCCTTGTGAATATCTGACAATCTTTATTACCTTCGAACATCTGTAATTCGTTGTTCCTTGTGAATATCTGACAATCTTTATTACCTTCGAACATCTGTAATTCGTTGTTCCTTGTGAATATCAACATAGTTTTGTTCTACTTATAACTGACTCTTCTTTCTACTGTCTTACCTTTGGTACAGCTGAGCTCTCTTTAAGGGAGGCGTTTGGTTGTGTTCTCTGACCAAGACACACTACTGCTTAGTGCATCGCATAAAGAGACCATTAAAGATGCTCCACCGCCGACAGAGTATAAATGATACCCATCATTTGAGCAATAATTGGTGTCTAATCGTGTATAT
Organism: Argopecten irradians; assembly: GCF_041381155.1. Lineage (NCBI taxonomy): Eukaryota > Metazoa > Mollusca > Bivalvia > Pectinida > Pectinidae > Argopecten > Argopecten irradians. Next base: position 53,367,264 of record NC_091136.1, read on the forward strand.
ATTTGTCTAATTAACACAAACAGTAATTTGAAATAATTTATTCTGCCTGTGGTGCATGCGCAATCAGTACTGCGTTCCATATAGGACATAGTGCCACAGAATTTTTTCGGGATGCAATTAAAATTTTTGATATTTTTATCTTGAAGTAAAATAAGAAGCTCAAACTTTTCAACGGTGTTAATGGTGTAAAGTAAGTAACTTTTGTAACTGAACAAAAACACTAAATCGTCTGCTCCAGTTTTTGATAGAGAAAAATAATCATTTGTCAGCGATGGAACATCTTTAAGTTTGTTCGTTGTCAGTTTTTAATGTGACCAGTTGGGGTGTGCTTTTCGTTGCCTTTGGGAGTATGCTTTAGTGAGACTGCACGATAAAATGATCACACCACGAACTTACCACCAATTTCCCATAACACACATATGCAAGGGAGATCCGCCCAAAATGGCCAGTGATTGAAAAGTTCTTTGTATGCGCTCGCCCTTGTGTGGTAGGCTCTTGATTCTGTCCCACCATGGCTCAGTGAAAGGATTGGTTTGCCCGTCGCAGTTTAAGAACAGGATTGGATGTGTTGTTCGGTGACTTCGGCAGTATACAAGTGTCAGTGAAAAAAAATTATTTATTCAACCCCAATAAGACTAAAGCTCTCCCCATTTCAAATTCTAACAATGAGAGCTTGTTGTTAATCTAGTTTTTAATACAATGTTTATATCGATTTTATTGAATGTCGTAAACATTTAGGTGTTTTCCTTGATGCTACCTGTAAGTGGACTCCACATATAGATAATAATGTAAAAATGTTTCTAAACAAATTGGGTTTTTCCGTAAATTAAAATACACCTAAAACCGCAAAACTTTTAACAAAATACATCTCACTTATTTACTACCATTACTCGAATATTGCTGTGAGGTATGGGATGGTTGTCCAATGTCAGATGCAGGTAAACTTGAAAAACTCCAATTACAAACAGCATGTATTTTGACTGGCTAGCCATATTTCGCTACTAGAGCGTCTCTTTATTCTGAATCTGTGGTTGGGAGAAATTATCTATTCGATGTACTGGACGAAAATTACAATTATTTTATAAAATACATAATGATATGTCTTCTTCAGTTCTTAACGATCTCCTTCCGCCGCTAGTATCTTCTACAAACCAATACAATCTAAGAAACTGACAACCATTCCATACTTACTATTGTCTTCAATCCACTTTAAATTACTTCATGCCCTTTACTCTTAGATTATAGAATGATCTCGATCTTAACATAAGATCGCCAGTATCTTAAAGTGTTTCTTAACGATAATCTAATAAAAAAAAAAACGTAAATTTACCTGTCTATTTTTTAACTGGTGATCGCAAAACAAATATATTACATACATATCTCCGTAATAAATGTAGTTTCATAAATAATGACCCCTTCTCAATGTTAATTTAATTTCTAGTAAGCTGGTCGGACACTCTGGTGTGTCCGAAGAATTGAAATCTGGCTGTTTACCGATGTTTCTGGATACCTAGTGACATTTATACCAAATTAAAGAAAACATATCTGGCTGTCGATTCAGTGTACTCCCATTGCCACATCTCATACTTTTTCTGAAATTTGGTAGTGTTATATGGCCGGACGAATTATAGACCTTGACACAGTATTACAAATAATAGAGAAAAGTGTCTAACTGTGGTCGAGTTATTTCCCTTCATTAATCCGTCGACAAATAAAATCTCATCAAAATATCAAGTTATATCCCCCTGTCGCCTATACTACACTGACACTGGTACATTAATACCTTTCGCAGGGATTTGCGGAAGTTAACAAATTAGGTTATCAATATTTGTTTGACAACTCTGTTGTTTCGTGTTTTTGAATAAATGAAAAAACACACTTATTTTTCTGAAAGTATATAAAAGTTTAATATTAAAACTAAATTGCATCACAGCTAATGAAAACAATATTATGACCTGCATAAAATGTAAAAGTTATTATAAAAACACATATCTCTTTAAGGGCCACTACCTTTCCGAGGCAAAACATAATGGTTTCTTAATATCATTATCAACATCAGAAAATATATACCGATGACCTAAGAAGAGTTTATAACACCAAACGTATGCAAGATTTCCTGCGTAATTATATGATAGCAGTGGGGAGACATATCGCTGATGCAGTGGTAGTTAACTAGGGCGACGGCGGGAAATGTTAGACGACCCGCGTTATAAAAATATACATTTTATTTAGTTCAATTAAATTGTTCTGAAGGTGATGACAAGTATAGTATCAACGGCAAGTTAATAACTTTTGAGACTACAAAATAATCGATCTCGTTTTACATTCCCATTTAAAAAAATTAAAAACCGTTTCGGAAAGGTAGTAGGCCTTTGATATAACGAGATATTCACTTATTGTCTCAACGAAAGTGTTCATGTCATCAGTATGTATACATACATATGTAAGTGTGATAGATATTTCGGGACACGTACACTATATTTACAGGAATGAACGCTCACCACACTGTGACGCTGACTTCAGAAAAGATCTCTTGTCATGTTTCTGGTGATGTTTTTCAAAGCTTGGTCCCAAATATTTGTAAGAAAATATGTAGGTCAGCGATCAACGCATGTGAAAATGTTTATTAGCACAAAACTGGCAACGACACAAGAGTCCGGCCCTGCGTCAGAATATTGTATTCACATAATGACTTACACTTCCGGTTCAGTCTGTTTCGATCCATTCTCGTGTTCATCATTCCCAGCATACTTGTCGGATTTCTTGCTGATGCGTTTGTACTTATCGCGCCTACAAAACGCCTTTTTGAGATGCATGCGCATGTTTGTGTTGTGGAGGAAGTAAATGATTGGTTTAACGAAAGCAGCCGCATGCGTCATCCATACAAGAACCCGGATGATGTTAGCGGAAATGACGACATTCCGCTCATAGAGATCGACGTAAGTGATGATGATGTGCGGGTACCACAGAAGGATCACAACAAAAGTGGTTATTAGATACGTCTTTACCAGTTCATAGTCTTTCTTTGACAGATAATAGACTCGTTTCATCCCCTCCGGTTCAGGCTTCTTTGTTCTATACTCCTTCTCATCTTCCTCGTCGGTAGAAGATTCATTGCTCTCGTATCCGTCGGCGGTATAATTCACCACCTTACCGATGGTTGGTTTCTTCCTTTTCTTACCAGCATCCTGGAACTTCAGCTGTTGGCGCTTTAGTCTGGCCGAGTACGTATCACCGGAAGCTATATCATTCACTTCAAGTGTCATGGCTCCTTCCGGTGACATATTTTCACGCAATCTTTTAATCCGGATGAAAATCAAAACGTAACACAATGCCAGAAAAACAATAGGTATTCCGAATGTGATTGCGGTCGAAAAGTGCATTTGTCGGACGTTTTCATCGTAATTCATAGCACATTGGTATTGGTTGGTGAAATAAGTCACTTCTCCCCAACCCGACACCGGGAACAGTGACAAGATCACGTCAAATGCCCAAAGAGCGCAAACCGCAATAATCATAACAATCCTTTGAAATATTTCAAAATGGCGGGACGGTTTGTAGATCATTAATGTCCGTTCAAACGCAAGAAACAATAACGTGTGCATGTTGATGAGAATACAGAAGTTAGCGAAGAACTGCTGTAATTTACAGATGTCGAATGAAAAGTTCCATCCATCCTCCATCACGGCCAGTACACTCAGCGATGTCCAGAATCCAGCCCCCAAAATATCAACGAAGGCCAGATTAGCCACAAAATATTTGGCCGGAATACGCATCCTCTTTCTCCGGAAAAACACGAATAGGAATAACACATTAAGTAAGACTGCCAGAACCGCAATAACGGCGATGGAAATACCAAAGCCGTACTTGGTTTCGTCAGACGTCGCCATTTTGTTGGTTATTGTCAGGTGTCCTGTAGAGAGAGTCTGGTGTTTCGGTTAGATCTCTGTAGTGATCATCCAGTCCACAAAAACATGGCGACCATTTTGTCCCAACACTTGACTGTATCGACAGGTAGATTAAATATTAAACACTGCTCAACAGACTGTCTGTTTTACCCTGTCCACATATACAGCTTCACTTGATGTCAATGGCTACACAAATCAATTTCCTCCCTGGTCTCAGGTAAACGTGTACGTTTTGTCAATATTAAAGACCACGGGTAAATATATGTTTCAATATTGAGTCTTCCTTATGACAGATCCGCTTCGCTTCATTAGCTGTTGTCGTGTCTTGGCCTGCATTAAGGTTTACATTCGCAGTCGGCCCATTGGTTTACAACCCTAAGCAACAACACAATTACAGCCTTAAAGCCCGGTATTGTTGGGATAGGCTTAGCGCCTCAGAATTCATTACTCCCAATTGTGAACGTAATATATCAAAGTAAACACACGGATAAATAGCTGTACCCGTAATGGTCTTTATTAAAGGTGAATACACAGAAAGGGTATTTTATTATCCGGGTGCTATGAATAACGGTACATGTATAGTAAACAGTACAGGTAAGGCCTAAATACATATATATACAATGTATGCTTGATATGGACAACCTCAGAATGTCAGATTTATTAATGTCTTATATTAGTTACTTCCAAAATTATGCCTTTTGATGTAATTAACTCATATTTAATCGGGGAACCCTGAGAATATCCCGAGGCAGATGATTCGATACTTTATGGAGAATCGAACTCCGGCCATACTGGTAAGCGTGATATCACGACTGTCTGGCTATTCAAACGGGATTTTGTGGTTTCTTTTTATTCACCTTACATATGATTTTGACTGGTTTTTTTTATTAAGTCGCGAGATGATTTAACACTATTACTGTTTTTCTGTCCTTTTGACAGTCAGTGTCAAAGGCGTTACTCTCACTACCGTTATATCAACCCTTGGTAGTAGCCCGAGGATGACCGGGACGTGGCTCTATATCATCAGTGATCGAGCACAATAAATTTAAATGCATGTCCAGTCGGAACTCATTATCTCGAAATTCAAGGCACATTGTCCTTGGTTCGATTCAAACAAGTCGTCTTAAGTTTGACTTGAACTATTTTCTTGTGTTTTTAGCAATTACAGTAATTTATAACCGAAGTATACGAGATACAGTTAAATGAGTTGACTTATAGTTAAATATATCACTGTTTTAGTTTCAATATGCCAACATATCATGTTAATTTTGACAAGCAGAGTTATCTCTCCTTACCAATAACTTTCACTGATGTTTCGAAACTCTTACTCACGAATCAAGATAAGCTTTTAATGTTATTTACCACCAAAAGTTACCATCATATTGAGAATTGTAATACTTAAAATACATAGGTCATAATTTTGCTATTACAAATAATTACACTGATCTGCAGTGCATTGAAATAAGTACACATTGTCAGACAATGAAGCCAGGATGTGGTCCACAATTTCTTCACATTTTAAAGTGTTATTAGCTACTTTAGAGTGATTTCTACAAGTATATTTCAATCTAAATATGCAAAAAGCAAAAGGCCAAAAAAAAAAAAAAAAAAACACCGGCCATACATTATGTGTTGTAAGTAATGCTAATAAGGCACCATACATGGTTGTTTGCCCATGTGAAACGATTTTCACAGCTTTATTTATCAAACCTGATGGTTTTCTATATAATACCGAAGAAAATAATTTTCAAAATTTTCGCCGACTTACGGGCACATAGATGTAACTTTACAACTTGACATCCAATTAAACCTTCACCTGAATCTAGACCTGAATCTTTCTCAACATTTACATATGAATGTTGACATTCGAACAAAGGGAAGTAATCACCTTAGCCATGAGATAAATTCAAACCTGTGTGCCTGTGTCCAAACCTTTATTGAATCATCTGGCAGACTTTTGAGCCCACCATAATTATTATATTAACATAATAAAATTCATACCTCTCTTATTTGTAAAACATCAAGTACATGTATAGAAAACATAAATATTCACACAATTTATATACACTGGTATATATACATGTGTGTATATGTATATGATATGAAGACTCCTTCAGTGCTTTAATTTTCACACTATACAAGTAAGTGAATAGTCATTAGATAAGTTCAAGTCACTATAATATATATATATATATGTTATGTGTAAACTTTGATCTATTCATATACAAGTATATATTATGAAATATGAAGAATGAATAGTATTGGAGGATTTGGATATATATATTCAACTATTTCGTCTGCAGGTATGCATTGGTTACTATATTCTCAAATATATCCATACCATAACTCAACCATTTGTCTCTCAAATTTGTATTAAACTATTGATATAACATTTTATTATAATGAATTACCTAGATATAATATTACAAGTTTAATCCTTTGTCTGTACCAAGTTCTTTGATAGGAGTAGATCATAGGTAAACCCTTATGACACTCATATTTTTATATTACATTATGTATAAACCCATTTTCTCCAATGTTATAATTAAAGTGAATAGTCGGGCAAAGAAAACCAGTCTAAATGCGTACATTGGCCTTCCAAAAGTACGACGGTCAAGTTCTGCTTACGTTTCCCAGTTCTGACCATTGAAATAAAGAAAAGTTGAAAGCATTGAAAGCGAGGCTGCGTGGAAATGTAACCACGGACATAGTCAGCCGGGAGGACGTTTTAGGATTTTTATACTTTAAATTAATTTCTTCGTACGCAGGCAGATTTTGACGAAAGATTTTATTTTTCTGTTTCATAAGAATTTATACTGGATAAATTCACACCGTTTTTACCGACATTAGCTAGCCTTGCCCGACTGTTCCCTTTAATTTATATGCATATGTTTTCCCTCAGTATGGCTCTTTCTCTGGACATTCCTGACTAGGATCAGTACTCAGTGGTAACACTATGGACTTTATAGTACTGCCCGGTCACTAGGAATGTCTTGTGTGGGAGTGATATTGAGGGATCCAAATTCAAATTAAATTCAAATCAATATCAACTGATTTAAATCAAGGAACTGTATATATTGAACTGATATGAATCCATTATAAATTTCAACTTATCATTATCTGGCTATACAGTATCCAAATTTAACTATAAACAAAAACATAGGTATACACATATATAAATATATACTTGACATGCTTTTTATACCTGCTCATTATTGGAGTGTTATCATAGTATTACTTACAAGTGTATCCTAAATATATATTTAATTTCAATATTGTCTGTAAAATTACATATATTATATATATGATTTTGAGATGTACATGTATGTATCCACAGGGAGAGGGCTTATATAGGCATAGCCTGCTGCCACATCCCTATTAAATCTAACGATTTAATAAAAATATTTTGAAATGAAATGTAACTTTAATGTGCATGTACAAAAATAAATGAATTTATCTTTTTAAGTATTTGCTTAGTCTGCTGTTAAAGGTCACCGCCAATCTGAAACGTATTTTAGTTATTAAAATGGTCATATAAACGAGATGTATGATTTTGTTGTTAAGTCACAACTACACTTACAATGTACCATCACCACCTGAACAACTTGATTAAAATGGTGTTAATTTTCATACTGCGGGTCGCCGTATGCTTCCACCGTCGTTCTATATCACTACGCCTGTCGGTAAATTGTAACTTTTGCATGCTATTATTGTATAAGAATCTTGTAAGTTTTGTTTCGGAAAGGTAGTGGTCCTTCATGTTTTTGAAATGCATAATTCAGTTCTAGTCGGGACTTTTTTGAAAGTAAAACGTTTGTTACTGAAAATTGGCGAATCTTACAATTACATTTGCGTTACACTGGATCAGCGAATGAATTCAGCTGTTTTAGAGTTACTTCCCCTTAAACAAAAACGGTACTTCGATTTCTACTAATGGCAGTCTCAACCCGCTTAGTGAAACTTGATGGAACCCCTACTCTATCCGACGCCCTTTCCGACTGTCTCACTCGATTAAGTGAGCGCCACCTTTAACTGTGGAAAGTTCATCTCCTCATAACACCACCATCTACAGTGAACACCAACGGTATCCCTACAAAACACGAATTGGACGCCCCGACGTATGCCCACCCCCCATTATGCGAACTCCATCTTACGGTTATCTTCAACCAATTAAGTGACCGCCCTCGGACGGTATTTTTCACCCTACTTAAGTGAACGCCTCATATGGTTTCCCCCACACCACTAAGTGACGCACTTACGGGTAATCACCCACCCACTAAAATGAAAACTTTTCCACACCTCAATAAGTGATCACTCACCCATGGTTGCACCAGAACTCCTCTATGTGATCTTTCCTACACCCCACCTATTTGTCACCTACCCCCATGGTGTCCTCACACCACTACAGTGACCATCCCCACTATCGGTATACCCTCACAGCCAACTAATGTGTAACATATCCACACCACACTACGTGACCCTTCACCCTTGGTTTTTCCCATCCCCACTAAGTGAACCTTCCACACCCCACTAAGTGATTCTCCCCCCCCATGGTAGCCCCAACCCCACCAACTGACCCTACCCCAAGGTATCCCCACCCCACTAAGTGAACCTTCCACACCCCACTACGTGACCCTCCCCCATGGTATCCCCACCCCATTAAGTGAACCTTCCACACCCCACTAATTATCCTCCCCCCATGGTATCCCCATCCCCACTAAGTGAACCTTCCACACCCCACTAAGTGATCCTCCCCCCATGGTATCCCCATCCCACTAAGTGAACCTTCCACACCCCACTAAGTGATCCTCCCCCCATGTATCCCCATCCCACTATGGTGAACCTTCCACACCCCACTAAGTGATCCTCCCCCCATGGTATCCCCATCCCACTAAGTGAACCTTCCACACCCCACTACGTGACCCTTCCCCATGGTATCCCCATCCCCACTAAGTGAACCTTCCACACCCCACTAAGTGATCCTCCCCCCATGGTATCCCCATCCCACTAAGTGAACCTTCCACACCCCACTAAGTGATCCTCCCCCCATGGTAGCCCAACCCCACTAAGTGACCCTCCCCCAAGGTATCCCCACCCCACTAAGCGAACATTCCACACCCCACTACGTGACCCTTCCCCATGTATCCCACACTCCACTAAGTGAACCTTCCATACCCCACTAAGTGATCCTCCCCCCATGGTATCCCCATCCCACTAAGTGAACCTTCCACACCCCACTAAGTGATCCTCCCCCCCCCCCCCATGGTAAATTACATATATTATATATATGATTTTGAGATGTACATGTATGTATCCACAGGGAGAGGGCTTATATAGGCATAGCCTGCTGCCACATCCCTATTAAATCTAACGATTTAATAAAAATATTTTGAAATGAAATGTAACTTTAATGTGCATGTACAAAAATAAATGAATTTATCTTTTTAAGTATTTGCTTAGTCTGCTGTTAAAGGTCACCGCCAATCTGAAACGTATTTTAGTTATTAAAATGGTCATATAAACGAGATGTATGATTTTGTTGTTAAGTCACAACTACACTTACAATGTACCATCACCACCTGAACAACTTGATTAAAATGGTGTTAATTTTCATACTGCGGGTCGCCGTATGCTTCCATCGTCGTTCTATATCACTACGCCTGTCGGTAAATTGTAACTTTTGCATGCTATTATTGTATAAGAATCTTGTAAGTTTTGTTTCGGAAAGGTAGTGGTCCTTCATGTTTTTGAAATGCATAATTCAGTTCTAGTCGGGACTTTTTTGAAAGTAAAACGTTTGTTACTGAAAATTGGCGAATCTTACAATTACATTTGCGTTACACTGGATCAGCGAATGAATTCAGCTGTTTTAGAGTTACTTCCCCTTAAACAAAAACGGTACTTCGATTTCTACTAATGGCAGTCTCAACCCGCTTAGTGAAACTTGATGGAACCCCTACTCTATCCGACGCCCTTTCCGACTGTCTCACTCGATTAAGTGAGCGCCACCTTTCACTGTGGTAGTTCCTCACTAACCCCACTAAGTGACCCCCAACGGTATCCCTACAACACAAAATGACGCCCCGACGGTATGCCCACCCCATTAAGCGACTCCTCAACGGTATCTTCACCCCATTAAGTGACGCCTCGACGGTATTCTCACCCTACTAAGTGACGCCTCAATGGTATCCCCACCCCACTAAGTGACGCCCTAACGGTATCCCCACCCCACTAAATGAACCTTCCACACCTCACTAAGTGATCCTCACCCATGGTAGCCCAACCCCACTAAGTGAACTTTCCACACCCCACTATTTGCCTCCCCCCATGGTGTCCACACACCACTACGTGACCCTCCCCTAAGGTATCCCCATCCCACTAAGTGAACCTTCCACACCCCACTACGTGACCCTTCCCCATGGTATCCCCACCCCACTAAGTGAACCTTCCACACCCCACTAAGTGATCCTCCCCCCATGGTATCCCCACCCCACTAAGTGAACCTTCCACACCCCACTAAGTGACCCTCCCCCATGGTATCCCCACCCCACTAAGTGAACCTTCCACACCCCACTACGTGACCCTTCCCCATGGTATCCCCACCCCACTAAGTGAACCTTCCACACCCCACTAAGTGATCCTCCCCCCATGGTATCCCCATCCCACTAAGTGAACCTTCCACACCCCACTAAGTGATCCTCCCCCCATGGTATCCCCATCCCACTAAGTGAACCTTCCACACCCCACTAAGTGATCCTCCCCCCATGGTATCCCCATCCCACTAAGTGAACCTTCCACACCCCACTAAGTGATCCTCCCCCCATGGTATCCCCATCCCACTAAGTGAACCTTCCACACCCCACTACGTGACCCTCCCCATGGTATCCCCATCCCCACTAAGTGAACCTTCCACACCCCACTAAGTGATCCTCCCCCCATGGTATCCCCATCCCACTAAGTGAACCTTCCACACCCCACTAAGTGATCCCCCCCCCATGGTAGCCCCAACCCCACTAAGTGACCCTCCCCCAAGGTATCCCCACCCCACTAAGTGAACCTTCCACACCCCACTACGTGACCCTTCCCCATGGTATCCCCACCCCACTAAGTGAACCTTCCATACCCCACTAAGTGATCCTCCCCCCATGGTATCCCCATCCCACTAAGTGAACCCTCCACACCCCACTAAGTGATCCTCCCCCCCATGGCAGTCCAACCCCACTAAGTGACCCTCCCCCAAGGTATCCCCACCCCACTAAGCGAACATTTCACACCCCACTACGTGACCCTTCCCCATGGTATCCCCACCCCACTAAGTGAACCTTCCACACCCCACTAAGTGATCCTCCCCCCATGGTATCCCAACCCCACTAAGTGAACCTTCCACACCCCACTAAGTGATCCTATCCCCATGGTAGCCCAACCCCACTAAGTGACCCTCCCCAAAGGTATCCCCACCCCACTAAGCGAACATTCCACACCCCACTACGTGACCCTTCCCCATGGTATCCCCACCCCACTATGTGAACCTTCCACACCCCACTAAGTGATCCTCCCCCATGGTATCCCCACCCCACTAAGTGAACCTTCCACACCCCACTAAGTGATCCTCCCCCCATGGTAGCCCAACCCCACTAAATGACCCCTCCCCAAAGGTATCCCCACCCCACTAAGCGAACATTCCACACCCCACTACGTGACCCTTCCCCATGGTATCCCCACCCCACTATGTGAACCTTCCACACCCCACTAAGTGATCCTCCCCCATGGTATCCCCACCCCACTAAGTGATCCCCCCCAAGGTATCCCCATCCCCACTAAGTGAACATTCCACACCCCACTACGTGACCCTTCCCCATGGTATCCCCACCCCACTAAGTGAACCTTCCACACCCCACTTATTGACCCTCCCCCATGGTATCCACACACCACTAAGTGAACTTTCCTTACCCCACTAAGTGATCCTCCCCCCATGGTAGCCAAACCCCACTAAGTGACCCTCCCCCAAGGTATCCCCACCCCACTAAGTGAACCTTCCACACCCCACTACGTGACCCTTCCCCATGGTATCCCCACCCCACTAAGTGAACCTTCCACACCCCACTAAGTGATCCTCCCCCATGGTATCCCCACCCCACTAAGTGAACCTTCCACACCCCACTAATTGACCCTCCCCCATGGTATCCACACACCACTACGTGACCCTCCCCCAAGGTATCCCCATCCCACTAAGTAAACCTTCCACACCCCACTAAGTGACCCCCCATTGTAGCCCCACCCCACTAAGTGACCCTCCCCAATGGTATCCCCACCCCACTAGTGACCCTCCCCCACGGTAGCCCCACCACACTAAGTGACCTTCCCCCACGGTATCCCCACCCCACTAAGTGAATCCCTTCCACACCTCACTAAGTTACCCTCCCCCACGGTAGCCCCACCCCACTGACGCCCTCCACGAGTTCCCTACCCCGTGAGTGATGGCCTTGACAGAAGTAGTTACACATTGTTGTCACATACCACGATGGTTAATCATCCTCTACCACAATGATGCAGATCATGTCTTTGTCAAGTGCATCTTGAGGACAACAATTTTAAATGTTTTGACAACTTATAGGCTAATTATCTTCATTGAGACTAACCGCATCGTTGGCATCATCTTTATGTCCCCTTGTTACAAGACACACGGGTGGTATACAGCCCCGGAGACTAGAGACATGTATCTTGTCATAGGGTAGACAAATTATACCTACTTCTTAGTTAGTAAGACCCCCGCGATGAAACATTGCATAAATTTCCTTCCTAGATTTCCCTTGATTATAGAGTTAACACCTGTACAGACCACCTACAATGTAACAGTAACTACTGGGTATACAGGAATGGGTACGGCGAAACACTTGTAGCATCAGGAAATAAAATAATTGATAAACAACAAACGATAAGAAATCGCGTGAGACGATTCATACCATAGGTAAAACCCAAAATGCAAAACCGCATATTAACGCCACAGAAGAGCGTGCAAAGAAACACCGATATGGAAGATTCGTGCAAGATAACGTTCAACAACACTGTTCACAAAATATCAAAAAAATCAAATACAAACCAACCATAAACGCCAATTGGAAAACGCACGTCCTCTGTCATTAAATGTTGTTAACACCAAACTCGAAAATCACGCGCAAAACCACTAATGGATGCAAATACAGAACGTACAACATCACTTAATAATATACCACCACTTGCAGCTACGTTTCCTATATTATAATTGTACCTGCTGCTACTATTGCATGATTGTAAAATGCGACTCAATTCAGTTGAGCGTTCGCCCCTGTGAGGAATGCTCTGGGTTCATGTTCCCTGCCAAAGAAACGTCTGTTCCTACTTAGCGCTCAGCATAAAGGGATTGAGGCGTGTTTGTCCGAACATTGTTAGGATAATGTGATCTGGTGGGATGTGTTTGTCCGAACGTTTTCAGTATAATGTGATCTGGTGGGATGTGTTTGTCCGAACGTTGTCAGTATAATGTGATCTGGCGGGACGTATTTGTCCGAACGTTGTCAGTATAATGTGATCTGGTGGGATGTGTTTGTCTCAACGTTGTCAGTATAATGTGATCTGGTGGGACGTGTTTGTCCGAACGTTGTCAGTATAATGTGATCTGGTGAGATGTGTTTGTCCGAACGTTGTCAGTATAATGTGATCTGGTGGGATGTGTTTGTCCGAACGTTGTCAGTATAATGTGATCTGGTGGGACGTGTTTGTCCGAACGTTGTCAGTATAATGTGATCTGGTGGGATGTGTTTGTCCGAACGTTGTCAGTATAATGTGATCTGGCGGGACGTGTTTGTCCGAACGTTGTCAGTATAATGTGATCTGGTGGGCTGTGTTTGTCTCAACGTTGTCAGTATAATGTGATCTGGTGAGACGTGTTTGTCCGAACGTTGTCAGTATAATGTGATCTGGTGGGATGTGTTTGTCCGAACGTTGTCAGTATAATGTGATCTGGTGGGATGTGTCTGAGATAACACCATAAGAAGGCAAAAATTCCACTATTACAAGAGACACAATACAAATATAACACAGCCTTCCAAAATACGACCCGGGCTGTTAATAGGATGTTAATGTAATAAACTGAAACAAATCATTACGAAATGCGCAACTTGTGTGCAATAACAAAAATAATGCATCGCCTTGATAATGAAGTATCTACATCGGTGTCGATTCAATATCACAAAAATAAGCATATGAAAATTCTGAATGTTGGTTTATTAAGACTTTCGACCACACGCCACCTGGTAGAGTGATACGTTACATGTGACAGTTCCAATGTCGTTTATTCCATCAAAGTCACAGCTTGTATAATGAACCTTGCTGCATTGTATTACGGTGCAGTATATAATGCATTATGAATCATTACATTAGATTTACACCTGTATAACCTCATGTCATCCAATGTCACTGTCAAACTGGTCCATCACTTCTCATACAATATGCATTGTATTTCAGTTCAATCCATCACATAGATTAAGGTTTTCAGCATATTTATGATTACTTCATATCCCGACGGAACATTCAATCACGATTAATTTTAGGAAAAATGAAAGTACGAGTTCTCTCATGTGCTGGGGTGCTGTTACCTGCATAATACTTAGGCAGTGACAAACTCAACATTATTTAATGCAAAGAAATCATGCTTACTGAAGGGTGTTTTGTATGCAATATGTGAAACAGTGTATAAACTGAAACCTCGGAAATCACAGTAAGGAATGTACTTAGTTTTGTAATAAATGAATGATGATTAATAATAATAATAAATCAATAATAAATCAATAATAAATTAATGATAAATAGATAAACTTGTGTATATACACAATTAAGAAAATGTGATGTAGATTTACTTCTGATGCATTGATCTGAGTACAGCAGAAATGACACGCGAATACATACTGATCACGTTTAATGTAAGGTAGTTTCTATGGAGAGAAACATTTAAACCTACATTTAAAATGAAATGGTCGGCAGTGGTGGATTAATTTTGGGTGACTCACGCGCGACCTTCACCTTCAGCTTATCTAGATCTCTACGGTAGGGATCTTTCTGCTTCGATAATTCGTGCGCTCATAAAACTTCCAATTTGCTATGTCTGCAACAATAGCTTTCATAAATTTTGTAACTTGTAATGTTGAGATGTATTTTGTGTAATACAAAGCTTAGGAAAGAAGTTAATATTACACGTACAAAGACCAACTGTGTTTGGACGCCAGGCCGACAGCATAAAACCCGATTTTATTTTTTGTCGAATTATGCACGAGCACTATGTATTGTATAATGGCTGTCAGAACGCAGCACTGACGTAACACATAGTTGGGGAGTTAAGTCATATATGTATATTATCAAATCTCAATAATTTCTGCCTGTAACCTTTTGATCACTTCCTATGCAGTTCAGATTAAGATCGTAAACTTTTATTTGTCCAACAAACGCATCTTGATTATATCTGAATGCTTCTGTTGCAAAATTTGAATAATTCTAAAATCTTTTATTCCCAGGAAATTAAGGATGATTTCGTGAGTATGTAGATAAGACAGACGACACTGGCACGTGAGAACTAGCACGTGAGAACGAGCGCGTAAGAGTAAGTACGTTTATATGGAACGATTTCCGGTGACTATGACAAATGACTTTTAATATAACATCTTGTAAAAGATATACAATACATTTCAAAAAGTAATTCATAACTATCAAGAGCGTGAATTACTCAACCATGCGGTACTTGTTTTTCAAGAAGTTATCCTCTGTTGTTTACAACAAATAAACTGCCCAGATATATAAAATTGTCATGCAGTGCATGACAAATGCTCTGAATATGATTTCCGTTGTACCGTTTTCTGTATGTTGCCTGTTGCAGTACGCATTTATTGTTGTTATTATTATTCTCTTTATTTCCTCCATTTTGAAGATTACATATTACACATGTAATATAATATTTATACAAGTAATGTGACAACTAGTTGAGTACAATGGCATGTACATGTACATACAACTATAGTACATAGTACTATCTATAAATGCATTATAGTGCAAAATGATTAAAAGAAAAGAACAACAACAATACTAATGATGTAAATAAATGAAAATACAGAAAAAGTTAAACATTTCAAATGCATTTAAATACAATGAACCCAATCAATTTACTACATATACAAGTAGTACGAATAGTCATAATTAGACCTGATAAATCATTTGAAAAAAAATCATTTAAAGATGCTCCACCGCCGACAGAGCATAGAGGATACACATCATTTGAACAATAATTGGTGTTTAAACATGCATGTATATGTCTAATAAACACAAAAATACATATAATAATAATTCATTTTGCATTTGGTTTATGCTCAATCAGTACTTAATTCCATATAGGACATAGTGCCACAGATTTTTTTCGAGATGCAATTTATACTTTTTAATTGTATTTCTAAGAAAAGTTAATATAGCACTAGTAAAACCATAACTGTACATATCTGTTCCCACGTCTGACATAAAAATACACATGAAAGATATGTAACATGATATACAGTTTCTATCGAAGTTACATATAGTCTGCCAAAAAACATCAATTTCCTCATGTCTATATAAGCCTCTATATCGAACCATACAAGAAGTCCCGTGTACATATCGATACAAGTTCTTGTATGAAACCCTTGAATTTTGAATTTAATTAGTTTACACACTGTCAAAATATTACACTCATGACACCACTTTTAAGCTTATTACATGCACGCACTGTGCGTTCCATATTATTTAAATTATTGTTTAATATCACACCAACTTGTGTGATATCCTTAACTACAGGAAGATTTTGCTCATATAGATACAGATTTCTAACAGTATAGTTCCGTCTCTTTGTTCTTGTGAATATATATCAAGCATATTTTGTAAACTCTAACCAGACATATATCATCAGCTTGTGTTGGTATGCCGATTCTTAAATCCACAACAAGTGAACCATAGTTACAATTTTCAATCATGTCTAATAAATAATTTATAAACACTAAGAACATTTTGGCAGACAACGCAATTCCTTGTAAAATCCCTCTCTCCATGCGTATCCATCTTGAATTCAAACCATTAAACACAACAATAGGTTACAAGTTTAAAAAAATGTTTCAAAGACTAATGAGTTATTAATAATATAAAAAAACATAGATGTGTATATAGACCTGATTTCCATGGCATTTTTTGTTTGTTAAAAAACAAGGTCCCTATCATTCTTGTTTATATAGTTTCCTCAGGATTGGGAATTGGTTCACATGCTTGAAAAGGTAATTGTCTGACAAGATTTGCGGACGACAGACGAACGGACGGACGGACTACAAGGTTGATTTCAATAAATTAATACCCCCGTCTCCCCTAATTTTGTTACGGGGTAAAATGACGATAAATTTTCTAGTTGCTAATATGCTAATTCAGATACATTTGTATATGCTCGTTGTAGCTGTCAATCGCGAATTATAATAATCAGGTTACCCTGCTGACATTTCAGCTTTAGCCAACGTCCCTTCTATACTATGAGGTCTATATTAATAGAATATCCGGCTATACCATGGACTGATGACATGCGTTTTTTTATCATTTGCTATTGGCCGAGTCATCAGAAGTGGTGATGACCAATCATAAAATGGTTTATAAAGATGTAGCTGTGTCATTCCATACATATGTTTGACATCCTTTTACATTGTATACAACAATACAGGACAGGAATTAGATTATAATTATTGTTTCTAAATGCATGTCATTCCCGTTAGAGAAATGGTTTGCACCATTGTCTCTTTCTGCGGAGAGATGTAAGTTAGAATACTATAGAAGGACAAAGCCTGAATTAAAAATACCTTTCAAATAACGTTTGATATCTGATTGACTAAATTGTACATCACCACATGTTTATTTTTCTTCATATGTAATCACATGAACACATTGCGAAATAAAATTATCGATCGATCCATTTTTTTAAGTTGTAGTACTGTAGTTACGGAATTCGGTCAAAACGTATCAAGCATATCAAAGCCTTCAAATTTTGGTCAATACAGTTTTACTGCACTATTTTAAACAGCAAGTAATGATTTATTATTTAGACCTCTTCTTAGAAATTATGGAACACAATATTACGTTATAACTGTCATATCTGGATGGGGATTCGTGTATATTATAGCATAATCTCGTTTAAGAATACAAAATGCACCTTCCATTACCTGAAATGGTTGATCGTTTGAGAAATGGGTATACAAAGTACTTTCGGTGATGCGGCCATCCCTCCTGGACGAAGTTGGCTCACAAATTAACGATTTTGTGAGAACTGAAATTAAAATTAAAAAAAAAAACTACAGAAGTTATGTTGATGTAAGATATAACATTACTACATATTGAAAATGAATCCAAGTAGCACTTGCTTGATACAGATTTTATAGATTTTCGCAAGATCTTTGATGGATGTCTGTTGGTAACGGAACACAACCCCATCATTAAAACATAACACAAACCGCTACGTTTTATTCATGTAACGAATATCATTCGAATTCGACAACCTTGAAGATGCCTTGTAGCAGCTGTTTCACTTCTGGAAGCACAGGTTGTCGTGAAGATTCATGATGATGATGTGATAATATGAACTATAACCCCAAATAGAAATGTATCTTTTAATATATAAAGATTACATTGAGCTTGTTTTACAGCTTCTTCTTCATAACCAAGAGGCCAGAGAACCTACTGATATTTGTACCATGTTAGGCATAAGGGTGTCTTCAGTTGCTTGTTTGCTCAGATAAATAACACTGAAATTCATTCGTTGTCTCAGGTTTCAAATTTCTGAAATCCCCTTGGGGAGCGAAGACTTATGACCTTGAATTTGTAAAGGTATTGTCGACGAGGAAACCTAGATATCACGATTAAAATGTCGGTTGGTTGATAATAGTAACACCACATTAACAGTCAGGGTCATTTAAGGACGGCCACCCGTGTAAGTAGTGTGTTGCATGTGTGAAGAGTGTGTGTGTTTTGGGAGACTGCAGTATGTCCGTGTTGTGTCTCTTTGCAATAGTGGAACTCTTGTCCTTTTAAAGTGTTATCTCACTGAAACGTACTGCCAGAGACACAGGTCAAGCATATTCCACCCGGTCACATCATGACGATTTACAAACCAGGCACTCCACTCCCTTAATTCAAAACTATATCACTGATAGTTTGAAACCACATACATCTTACATATAATTGTAAATAAAAAATATATATCGAAGGGGCATACACACAGCAAGGGTATCTAAAACTGATCGTTATGGTAAGTACGTTGTACTTCAGACTTATGTACTGCACACACAATTGTGTATATGACACCTGTGGTTGTGGTCAGTTGACAGATATACAGGTCACTGTGACATATCTACTTCCTGATCGACAAATATTGTAAATATCATACGGTCTATATGTGTATCAGAAAAACGTCGTGTCAGGTTTATTTGTTTTACGCCCATTAACAACCAGTGTCTGCTAAGGAACTGCAGCTTTCAGAGGTGTTGGAACGTCGGAGTATCCGGAGGAAAGACCACCAACCTATGGTATTACAAGGCAACTAATCCACGTGGGTGTCGATCATATAAACAGAGTGGTACTGTGCAGGAACACCTTAACCACTCGGACATCTCGATCCCAAACTACATTCCGGTCATCACACGTCCTCGACCACGTCGCGTTCGGGAAACTAACATTCCAAAGTCAAAATATCAGCAGCTTTCCAAAACTGTGGAACATGGGACATTTTTTTTAAAAAACCAGTCTTATTTTTGCCGTAGATGACATGCTAAAGCTTTTTAAATGCATACGTATGAGACGTTTTAAGTCGTCTCATAGCTGTTAATGCTAGCAATGTCTGACATACGCACCAGACATGAAATATTCCATAAAACGATTGATCATTTACTCTTAGCGAAATATTGACGGCAGGTCAAATAGGAGGTGTCGATAAAAGTTTGTGATTCGCGCTGAAGATATGCGGGGGAGGACTTTTTATCGGTCAACTAGCCTCCTCCCGCCATCATTTAAAGCTAACGCATCAATATGTTAATTAAATCGACTTCATGTTTGACAGAAATACCACTTCCTATTCAGTGTCCACACAGTTGTATTGGTGATTCCTACCTAACGTGATGTTAGGGTCCATGATGGCGGCGCCTGTTAAAGTACATCAATGTAACTATCAATGGAATGATGGGGCAACATAAAAGTACATTCTGACAAAGCATGGGTGTAATACAGTCAAATGACGAATAGGGGAACTTTTACTGACAGATAATTTAATTGTTTACTGGCAAACATTTAATATCGATATAGTAAAGACAGGTGTTATATATCAAGTTTGGAGTAGGTGATGTTCTATAAACCTACCGATCCGATTATTAACCTTAATCGTGTTGTCTAATCTTAAACTACTGCACATGAATAGAGATATAAAGTTAGTTTTTGACTTAACATTTCACATATGATAATCTTTGGCTAGCATAATTAAATTATTACTAGGATAGCGCGTACACTTGTCATTTTTTTTATTAAAAATAGAAACAAATCTAATATGGCCTAAATACGATACATGAACAATAGTAGGTAATCAGATAGGGTTGACGGGTCGATCTTAGTCTGGAGTGGTATTTCATATGGATGACGAATTTAACAACTTCAGCAATATGATGGGGAATATGATCAGCACTTGTCGGATAAATTACACTCATAATACCTACCGATCGTCAGTGGACCAAGTGACACCGTAAACAAATGACATATCGGGAAAATCAGACCAGTAATCGGTCCCTGTCTGTCTAGCTTGTTCATAAAGTTAAGTGAGAATATAGTTGATACACAGACCAAGATTCATCTGTCCGAAACACGCAACTTGACCCTGCCCAATTGTCTAAATCTAGTATTAGGGTCAGGGGAGACGAAGTTGGGAATGACTAATTAAAATAACTTTATTTTTCAAATGTTTTAATGATAAGTGCGATGCCAGTCTGTACTTCTGTACTCTGTTACGCAAAAGGTAAACTTAATCCTGTAACAATACACGTACAATGATATCTTAGTAGACATTTCTTCTCGTTGATCTGCTAATTATGTTCCGTCATGACATCGTAGACGATGATCTCGATGGAATGGATGATTTGTAGTGTAAAATAATACCAAGCACACTATTCATCTTGCTACTAAAACATTTAAAAATGTTTTGCAAGTTGCAATCTTAATGAATTTTGTACAGAAATAGGCCTAGTATGATCGACAAAAGGTCCGTAAATACCCTGTCTTGTATGAGATAGTTTCTTAGTTCGTCTTTAGAACGAAATTCCTTTCTATTAGTTATTGACACTTACGCTTTATCATCTTACCGTGTTAATATTTTGTAGACGGTATCTAAAGGAATACCCTTCAAATGTGACAACTCAATGAAAATGCCCTGTCAATATCCCGAGACCATCTTACAATGTAACGGAGTGTATTTAATCTAATTGGTAGCACTGTATCGAAGTCAGTACCGCATATAAAACGAAGGAGATGCTTCAATATCTATACACCAGTGGATACTAAAGATATTTCAGTCCGTTAACCTACTGTTACATGGTCATAATTTGACACAGATTTACCAAGTCGAAACAAATCACCTGAGGTGAAGCTCATCAAACTGCGTAGGAAAAAGTTGGTAAGGCCTCCAGTCCCACTGGTGTATAGATATTGAAGCATCTCCTTTACAATAGTAGACACCTTGTTTGGATCAGTAGTGATACCTGCTTCTGAGAGGACACGACCAAGATACGCAGCTTTTGATTTAATGAACTCGCATTTAGGTGGTTTCAGTATCGTGTTAATTCAAAGAGTTTAGAAATACTAATCATGGGCAATCAAAATGTTCGTTTAGGTATACCAGATTACATACGGATATCATCTTCGAAGATGAAACATTCTTTTATATCCATACTTTGCATTCTTTCCCATGTATTATTTGAATATAGCCGGGGCACAGATGACACCAAAACCTGTTTTTATAGTCTCCAGATTCTGAGGTTACCAACTGAGAATGTAGGTGGTTTTTTTTTAATTTTTTTTATTTATCTATATTTTAATTTTCAACTATTCTCCTCCACTTGAAACCATTGCGGAAGTCCAGATTTGTGACTTAACGGTATCCACATTGTCGTCATCTGTTCTTTTCTGGTCAATCAATTCAGCATCCGATTAATTGATGTAGAATCTACTCTTTTATGCATAGTCTAGCCTGTGGAACTAACTATTGTAGTGATGATTTGATCATTACCTATATTAGTGTATTATTCTTTTATAAACGGTACACGAATGTAATTGATAGCAGCAAAATAAACATAATTAAAACGCGTCAGAAACGCAACATCAAAACGACGTCATAATGTGGTACGCAATATATCATGAACGTCGCGCGTTACGACAAGGCCTTTCTTACAAAAACGTCGTCCAAAAAGGGTTGGAAATGTAGCTTTAGTACCTACATTTAATCTAACACCTTGTTTAACGATACATATGCATCTAGAGTTAAACCTGTCTATAAAGATCATCCGATGGACAGAGGAAAAACGGTCTTCAGAGCCAGATGATCTTTACACAGGTTGAATTGGTCATTTCATATCAAAGAATGGAAGTCATTTAGTAAGCAAGTGGTCTTTATACAGAGGTAGTCGCTACGGCAGGTTTTACTTAACATGTAACGAAAACAAATCATGATGCTTTACATTAAAAACTAAACTGTGTCTGTTCGAAATCGCCTATCCAGAAAATAAGTTTTCGTTATTTGTTTTGTCCAACACTCCATTTCATAGTTGTATATGATTTAAGAGATTTGCTGTCATATCGGACGATATCACTGAGTTGATAATTTGTTCCGCTAGACTTCAATTGTATCTACTAACAAATTGCAGTAAGCAACAAAATGAACATTACTAGAAAAGACAACAAGTGTGTATTTATATTGTATATTTTTATTTACAAGGCCGTTATTTACAACAAAGTAGGTAAACAGATGTTCTCATCATCATGTGACATTGACAAAATCTACAGATCTATATAAATGTATGAGTACCAGCATACCATCGGTATACGGACAACTTATCATTAAGTTTAGCTGTATATAGACAGGTGACATTGTCTCCAACGGAAATATCGAAAATAAATGAATAAATCAATAAAAAAACCAAATAACCATGACCAAACAAAGTGATGCATATTTACAGAAATTGATACATATTTACAGAAAATTGAATTTTATTTGCAAACAGCGTCCTACCTTCATACATCGCTTTACTTTAAACCTGGAAACTGCGCATGTCCATCAGGATGTAACACGATGTGATTGGTTGGCAGGGTTTGTCGGTCCTCGTGATGGTGACTACAGACAAAAAGAGCACGTGTTAGTGTACTAAATTTTAAACAATCTTAAACACAAAGTCTTTGTTGTCTAATTTTACACGCGATGTAAAAATCACGCGACCAAGTCAAGTAAACATTAAAGCTAATATCCATATCCGTCTTATATGTTCATGATTGAGAAGAATGAAAAAAAAATCCTGTTGTAAATCATGCAGAGACAGGACTAAATCGAAGTGAAGATGAGCGATAATTATTTGGAAACGTTTGATAAACATCAAATAAATATTGAACATCGCTAGGTGGGTTCCATTTAGTCAAACAAGCCGACATTAGCCGACATTGTAACGTCGTTGTCGAGAACGTCATATGAGTACCGTAACTACGTAACTTCCGTTCGGCATGGCTCTTAATTGGTGGATTACTGTTTCCCAGAATCTATCAATTAATTTGTGTTGCAATTTTGATTGAATTTGTTTGATGGCGTGCCATTATGGTCTATTGATGGACCGTGCCGCCATATGTATATATTCATTAAAGCTGTGACCATAAATCCAAAATTGAAATTCTTTGTTGTCTGTGCATCTAATGATAATCGTAACTTCTATGGCGACCAGTTTAAAGTGAAGGCATGTTTACAAGTATCGACTTTCAACAACGGCTGTACCAAAATTATTAAGAAATCATTATAAATATTCTTTGATTTAACTTAATATCAACTACATCTAGAAATCTAACAATATCGGGGTCAAATCTAACTTGACTTTCGTGTTGATAGTTACGCATAGTGTGGCTTTAAAAAAGTGTGTTTATTGAGATGAGTTGCATCATTAAATAGTGTTTGATATTACAATGATATATTAGAACCGAGTACTCCCTAAAATCCTATCTTCGCTCTCCCAGCGATGTTTTGGAACTATGTAATTATGTAGTTAAAACTTCAATATTACCTTACTGTGTCATCTTTTATTTCTCTTATCATCTTCATATTACATGTATGTGACCATGCCTGTGATTTATCTTCTGATAAAGGGACGGATTGCCGGACAATTTCATTAAGTTTTTGCCCATACTATAAGAAATATTTCTTTGTACTATAACTTATTTGTATATATTTTGTAAACTATGATAGGATACATTGAACATATGACACCCCCTCCCCTTTATTTAATGTTTATCAAAAGATAATTTGATTATAATTTACATAAATCCATGCTCACTACTTTGGAAGAAATAGGACATATTAAAATTACACTTAGGACATATTAAAATTACACTACACCATCAGTATTTACAGATATATTGTTTCGCAATTAATTCCACAGTTACATGCACTCATTGAATATTTAAGATTTATCAATTGTTTCGTCGGGATATACCGTAATATTTATTTTCCTTTAAGAAGCATTACGTGGTGGACCAGTTATCTCCCCTACCCTTGACCCTAAGTCGTTCATGTCATTATATGATGTACAGTGTATATCTGCACCAAAGTCTGTTATCTGTATAGGAAGACAATGCTATTACTGTGTAGATATATAGATAGAAGTGTTAGAATCGTGAGGTCTTCCTTTAATGTAAGCTCAGTTATCACGATTTTGTGTCAGTTTGTTATTTATTTATATCCGCGTTTTCTGTGAATATTGCATCGTAACACACACTTTGTATCCTAGAGAGGGGGCGTCTTCCTTAGCAAAACACTAGGATTAACATTTATTACCTTCAAAGAAATATGGAAAAGATCCTCAGGTACATGTATATGGACCTATTCGTCAGTTTAAACATCTTTATGCTGAGATGATTAATTCTTTTTACATATTAATATATATATCAATCAATATGTAATACTTCGCCTGTAGAGCGTACGCGCGAGACGTTCAGTATTGGTCATACAAACGAGGCTGTCACACTGCTGATTCAGACTACTAAAATATAACTTCCCTAAGTGGATCACTTAAGTGAGCATTATGTTCCACAGTAACTTGTACCCATTGTATAGGAATCTGCTATTGGATGCTGCTACACTAACATAACTAACAACATAGTAATACACAGCTGATGGATTTGAATTGTTCCACACTCTTGATGGCAGTGTGTTCCCCCATTTAAGATATAATTACATTTATCCTGATTGTATTATTAATTTGTCGCGATGAAGATGACCAGGTTGTTTACACCTGACCTAATTCCAACCAATCTACATCAATACGTCCGCTCCCAATGCATGCAGCACTTATATATGGCGCATGCGTGCAATCATCTCAAAATAGAACATGAAGCATATTGGAAATTCCTATATAGCGTGAGTGGTACTGAGTGGGTTGTACAGGTGACCTGTATTGATGTGTATATACATCAGGTCCAGTCATCATGTTTTGTTGTTTCTCTTATGCTCATTATGTCAATTTCATCATTTTTTACCAATATTGCAATAAATGACAAACACTAGATACCTATTTTTCCAAACCAGTCCACGATTAGCGTCACTATACCAAAGTGGTGAACATTATTAATGAGATTCGTTCTTTTTATTGTGTACTTTGTCGTGAAAACAGATATTGATTGGCACATGTACGTCATTGATTTCTGAGAAAACGTTGAAATGTTCTCCAATCTATATCAAAAGTTGTTCTGAACACTCAATGAACCCCGATGGATCCCCGTTTCAACAGTCCGTTCTGGAATAATAAGTAGCATATAGTAACAATGCAACGTGTACTACAATAAAGAGTGAATTTATTGTGTTTCACTTCATGTTGTATGCCAGGGTAAATCAAGGGTTCCGTGAAAAGACCTTAGACCTATGGTCAGTAGCTGGCAAATAAAGCCTATAGATAAAGAGATGATTTGTCGGAGCATAATACATTTAACAACCTAGCCATCGCGAACCTTTTACATTATTCGTATCCGTTTCTTATATTGACGTAAAACGTCTCATTTCGCATTTAAAAGCACATTTTATCTTTATCATAAAGATTAAAGAACAGGTCATTTTGGCAACAGGTGTCTATTGGAGATTTTTGGATATGTTAAGCAATGCTGCATGTCACACGATTCATATGTAAAAGCGAGTTTTTTCATTATGATTTTATAAGTTGACATTTGAATGCCATTCGCTGTAGCAAGGTTTACATTTAGATAAATAACGAGACCTTGACAAAATGTGTATGACTCATCACGTCGTCACGATCCAGTGACCAAGTAGGTATACGACATCTATATACTTAGTTGTGCTGGTACGGCCCGGCACACTTACACTACGGGGGTTTGTGTCAGGTTCCCGTTTTGTTCCTGTTAGAGAAATAATACAGGACACATTAAAACGATCAATTATTAGTACCTACAATGGTCCGTATAGAACGGACTATAAAGGGCCACTCTGTTGTCTAACCATTTGTTAATAACTGATTTCTCTGTATCATTGAAATTTACTGACAATAAAATAATTTGAATATCATTGTATAATGTACTAATGTTGTCTCCAAAATGTGTTCCTTTCTCATGAATCTAACATTGATTGACCTCTGGAAAACTGTTGATTTTGAAGTTTTAATACGATTTTCATTGCGAATCGGCACAATACATGTCAAGCAAAACACCTTTGGATTTGATTTACATGTGTAAGACCTCTGTAAAATTATATCAAATCAAATAAATTTCAACCTATAGATTTATATCTTTATTTTACATACTGATACTACAGATGTAAAACAAGTACATGTATATCACATATGATATGCATAGGCTTAATTATGTTTAGACAGCATGGAAATAGCCATCCTCAACTCCCAACTTATATTTCCTAAACTGATACAATAAGATAGATTTCCACCCCATAGTTTATTGGTTATTTTCCACCCCAGAATTCATTATTTTAGCAACACTGTTACTTATATTGATAGTAGTTGGTATGAACGCTGCAGGTGCTGGGATACTAGATTTATAGTAGAAGTGTGCACACATGCATGACCTAACGTGATTTTACAATATTTTCCCACAAACATCAAACATTTACGTAAAGTTACATATCATAATTCAAATCATTTTCCCAACAAAACAAGATATGTATAAAGTGCAGGGCGATTGTCGTACAGATGGGCACCAGGGCTACACTTTTACAAGTATCGCCTCATTAATACCGAATCTAGTATGACTCATTCAATTCTCTCATTTAAATTGTTTAAATCAAGACTAAACTTACACGTGTTAACTGACCTTGTTTAGCATTTAAATCTTGCGTGTGAAATCTAGAAAAAAAACTAATGCAAAGGTCGGTCGAACGTCGTCCGGATCAAAGCTATGTGTTGTGTTATATATCCGAGAGGCGATTACTTAGTAAATGCCCGAGGTAAAGAGATAGAGGGAGGATATAAGTCAGGGCGTTCTTACTTTATGTTATGTATCACACGGGGAGGGAAAGACACACGTCAGAAAATAAAACGTTTATATGGTCATCAAGTTAAAAGGAACAGAGAAATGAAAAACAGATTTAAGTTTGGGATATAATTAAGTATACCAACTAGTGTCGTGTCACATAGAAGGACCGAAAATGAGGGGTTGGAGAAAGAGGGTGGTGGTGGTGGTGGAGGAGGAGGAGGGGGAAGAGGAGAGGTGGAATTGTGACGCATAAAGGACTACGCCTACTATATATATGGCCAACCTGATATTGTGATGGCCATAGCTGATAAAATTAAAGAGAATGCCATGTCTGTGACATATGGACGATGTGCCACGATGATCAATACAAACATTAGATAAAATATTACGCTTAAAATATTCAAGAAGTACCATAAATTTATTTTTGTACGTGAAGGTTAGTTAGATATGACAAATATTTGTATCGCGAGTATCGTGAGTTTGCCATATAATGTTTACATATATTTGTAAGGTGAGTGTCGCTGTGACCTAGATTTATATGACGGGGATATGTGTGACATAGATCTGTATAATGAGTGTCGCGGCGCTAAGACCTAGGGGCCGCGGTGGCCGAGTGGTTAAGATGTCCCGACATATTACCACAAGCCCTCCACCTCTGGGATGCGGGTCGAATCCTATGTGGGGCAGTTGCCAGGTACTGACCGCTGGCCGGTGGTTTTTTCTCCGGGTACTCCGGCTTTCCTCCACCAACAAACCTGGCACGTCCTTACATGAGTGTCGCGGCGCTAAGACCTAGATTTGTATATTTGACCTAGATGCGTATAGAACGCATCACAGTGACCTAGATTTGTACAATGAGTGTCGTTGCGCCGTGACCTTAATTTGCCCAGAGGGTCGCTGTGACCTACATTTTTGGCGATTGTCATCTATGCAGACAATGATGTTTAATATTCCAGCACACCTGATCTTACTACACAAGATTTGGTGTTATGTATTTAGCTGTACTAGTGTTAATGGTTACGATATTAAACAGTATGCATTTTAAAACGTATTGTCTTTTAACCACAAAAAGCAACAGAATGAACATCTTGAATACCTCACACAATAAAGCAAACTTTTCTTACATTATATAAGTATATCTACAAACTTTCTGAAACTAAAGTTAAAGTTTTATATTACTTTGAGCTTATTAGGAAACTAGAATGTAAGGACCACAGGGAACATCGGACATGATGATTTAGGGGATTATAATAAGTGGGCGTAGACATAAAACCACAAACAGGAAAATCGTCTGTTCATAGAAAAGCTGGGAAAGTTTTAATAAAATGTTAGAACTTCCTTATAAGGTCAGTCCGTCCTTATAGATATGAATTGAACTACAAAGGTTACAATAACGTGCTGTTGTAGACAAAATAACACATATTAACTAGTGTTTGAAACCAAGGAAACATGGCTTGCGTTCAAATCTGTTCCCCTGTAAATATTTAACAGCACTTGCAAATTGTTGAAAATTAGTATTTTATTCTCATTTTAATAGTATGCAAGTGCCAATAAAAAGAATGCAAATTTTGTTCATATGTGTCAACGGTCTACCAGGATTGTTTTGAAGTGCATCTAAAAAGGCTGTAATGGACATCTCCCTTTATTTATATACTGCACAATGTTTAGCTGTTGGCTTTGCTTTATGAGTCTTTACTCAATGCGAAGTCACAATCGTATTATAGAATAATTATCAACGATACAGTGATATAATAAAATCTATGATGAATAGTGTTTTGATTACATGGAGAAATCGTGATATGATTGCAAAATATATTTGTGTCCTTGGTATGTACCTTTACGACAGCGGGGACAGTTGTGTCCTTGTTATGTCCCTTAACGATAGCAGAGAGAGATGTGTCCTTGGTATGTCCCTTTACGATAGCGGGGAGAGTTGTGTCCTTGGTATGTCCCTTACCGACAGCGGGGAGAGATGTTTCCTTGGTATGTCCCTTTACGACAGCGGGGAGAGAGTGTTTCCTTGGTATGTCCCTTTACGATAGCGGGGAGAGTTGTGTCCTTGGTATGTCCCTTTACGACAGCGGGGAGAGTTGTTTCCTTGGTATGTCCCTTTACGATAGCGGGGAGAGTTGTTTCCTTGGTATGTCCTTTACGATAGCGGGGAGAGTTGTTTCCTTGGTATGTCCCTTTACGATAGCGGGGAGAGTTGTTTCCTTGGTATGTCCCTTTACGATAGCGGGAGAGTTGTTTCCTTGGTATGTCCCTTTACGATAGCGGGAGAGTTGTGTCCTTGGTATGTCCCTTTACGACAGCGGGGAGAGTTTGTTTCCTTGTTATGTCCCTAGCGGGGAGAGTTGTTTCCTTGTATGTCCCTTTACGATAGCGGGGAGAGTTGTGTCCTTGTTATGTCCCTTTACGATAGCGGGGAGAGTTGTTTCCTTGTTATGTCCCTTTACGATAGCGGGGAGAGTTGTTTCCTTGTTATGTCCCTTTACGATAGCGGGAGAGTTGTTTCCTTGGTATGTCCCTTTACGATAGCGGGGAGAGTTGTTTCCTTGGTATGTCCCTTTACGATAGCGGGGAGAGTTGTGTCCTTGGTATGTCCCTTTACGATAGCGGGGAGAGTTGTGTCCTTGGTATGTCCCTTTACGATAGCAGGGAGAGTTGTGTCCTTGGTATGTCCCTTTACGATAGCGGGGAGAGATGTGTCCTTGGTATGTCCCTTTACGATAGCGGGGAGAGTTGTGTCCTTGGTATGTCCCTTTTAGCGGGGAGAGTTGTTAGTCCTTGGAGATGTCCTTATTACGATAGCGGGGAGAGTTGTTTCCTTGGTATGTCCCTTTACGACAGCGGGGAGAGTTGTTTCCTTGGTATGTCCCTTTACGATAGCGGGGAGAGTTGTGTCCTTGGTATGTCCCTTTACGATAGCGGGGAGAGTTGTGTCCTTGTTGTATGTCCCTTTACGAAGCGGGAGAGTTGTGTCCTTGGTATGTCCCTTTACGATAGCGGAGAGAGTTGTTTCCTTGGTATGTCCCTTTACGACAGCGGGGAGAGTTGTGTCCTTGGTATGTACGACAGCCCTTTACGATAGCGGGAGAGTTGGGGTATGTCCCTTACGATAGCGGGGAGTTGTGTCCTTGGTATGTCCCTTTACGACAGCGGGGAGAGTTGTTTCCTTGGTATGTCCCTTTACGATAGCGGGGAGAGTTGTGTCCTTGGTATGTCCCTTTACGATAGCGGGGAGAGTTGTGTCCTTGGTATGTCCCTTTACGATAGCGGGGAGAGTTGTGTCCTTGGTATGTCCCTTTACGATAGCGGGGAGAGATGTGTCCTTTGTATGTCCCTTTACGATAGCGGGGAGTTGTTTCCTTGGTATGTCCCTTTACGATAGCGGGGAGAGTTGTGTCCTTGGTATGTCCCTTTACGATAGCGTATGGGAGAGTTGTGTCCTTGGTATGTCCCTTTACGATAGCGGGGGAAGTTGTGTCCTTGGTATGTCCCTTTACGATAGCGGGGAGAGTTGTGTCCTTGGTATGTCCCTTTACGATAGCGGGGAGAGATGTGTCCTTGGTATGTCCCTTTACGATAGCGGGGAGAGTTGTGTCCTTGGTATGTCCCTTTACGATAGCGGGGAGAGTTGTGTCCTTGGTATGTCCCTTTACGATAGCGGGGAGAGTTGTGTCCTTGGTATGTCCCTTTACGACAGCGGGGAGAGTTGTGTCCTTGGTATGTCCCTTTACGATAGCGGGGAGAGTTGTGTCCTTGGTATGTCCCTTTACGATAGCGGGGAGAGATGTGTCCTTGGTATGTCCCTTTACGATAGCGGGGAGAGTTGTGTCCTTGGTATGTCCCTTTACGATAGCGGGGAGAGTTGTGTCCTTGGTATGTCCCTTTACGATAGCGGGGAGAGATGTGTCCTTGGTATGTCCCTTTACGATAGCGGGGAGAGTTGTGTCCTTGGTATGTCCCTTTACGATAGCGGGGAGAGTTGTGTCCTTGGTATGTCCCTTAACGATAGCGGGGAGAGTTGTGTCCTTGGTATGTCCCTTTACGATAGCGGGGAGAGTTGTGTCCTTGGTATGTCCCTTTACGACAGCGGGGACAGTTGTGTCCTTGGTATGTCCCTTTACGACAGCGGGGAGAGTTGTGTCCTTGGTATGTCCCTTTACGATAGCGGGGAGAGATGTGTCCTTGGTATGTCCCTTTACGATAGCGGGGAGAGTTGTGTCCTTGGTATGTCCCTTTACGATAGCGGGGAGAGTTGTGTCCTTGGTATGTCCCTTTACGATAGCGGGGAGAGTTGTGTCCTTGGTATGTCCCTTTACGATAGCGGGGAGAGTTGTGTCCTTGGTATGTCCCTTTACGATAGCGGGGAGAGTTGTGTCCTTGGTATGTCCCTTTACGATAGCGGGGAGAGTTGTGTCCTTGGTATGTCCCTTTACGATAGCGGGGAGAGTTGTGTCCTTGGTATGTCCCTTTACGATAGCGGGGAGAGTTGTGTCCTTGGTATGTCCCTTTACGATAGCGGGGAGAGTTGTGTCCTTGGTATGTCCCTTTACGATAGCGGGGAGAGTTGTGTCCTTGGTATGTCCCTTTACGATAGCGGGGAGAGTTGTGTCCTTGGTATGTCCCTTTACGATAGCGGGGAGAGTTGTGTCCTTGGTATGTCCCTTAACGATAGCAGGGAGAGTTGTGTCCTTGGTATGTCCCTTTACGATAGCGGGGAGAGTTGTGTCCTTGGTATGTCCCTTTACGATAGCGGGGAGAGTTGTGTCCTTGGTATGTCCCTTTACGATAGCGGGGAGAGTTGTGTCCTTGGTATGTCCCTTTACGACAGCGGGGACAGTTGTGTCCTTGGTATGTCCCTTTACGATAGCGGGGAGAGTTGTGTCCTTGGTATGTCCCTTTACGATAGCAGGGAGAGTTGTGTCCTTGGTATGTCCCTTTACGATAGCGGGGAGAGTTGTGTCCTTGGTATGTCCCTTAACGATAGCAGGGAGAGTTGTGTCCTTGGTATGTCCCTTTACGATAGCGGGGAGAGTTGTGTCCTTGGTATGTCCCTTTACGATAGCGGGGAGAGTTGTGTCCTTGGTATGTCCCTTTACGATAGCGGGGAGAGTTGTGTCCTTGGTATGTCCCTTACGATAGCGGGGAGAGTTGTGTCCTTGGTATGTCCCTTTACGATAGCGGGGAGAGTTTGGTATGTCCTTGGTATGTCCCTTTACGATAGCGGGGAGAGTTGTGTCCTTGGTATGTCCCTTTTACGATAGCTAGCGGGGAGAGAGTTCCTTGTATGTCCTTACGTGCGGAGTTGTTTCCTTGGTATGTCCCTTTACGATAGCGGGGAGAGTTGTGTCCTTGGTATGTCCCTTTACGATAGCGGGGAGAGTTGTGTCCTTGGTATGTCCCTTTACGATAGCGGGGAGAGTTGTGTCCTTGGTATGTCCCTTTACGATAGCGGGGAGAGTTGTGTCCTTGGTATGTCCCTTTACGATAGCGGGGAGAGATGTTCCTTGTATGTCCTTCCTTGTATGTCCCTTTACGATAGCGGGGAGAGTTGTGTCCTTGGTATGTCCCTTTACGATAGCGGGGAGAGTTGTGTCCTTGGTATGTCCCTTTACGATAGCGGGGAGAGTTGTGTCCTTGGTATGTCCCTTTACGATACGGGGAGAGTGTTCCTTGGTATGTCCCTTTACGATAGCGGGGAGAGTTGTGTCCTTGGTATGTCCCTTTACGATAGCGGGGAGAGTTGTGTCCTTGGTATGTCCCTTTACGATAGCGGGGAGAGATGTGTCCTTGGTATGTCCCTTTACGATAGCGGGAGAGAGTTGTGTCCTTGGTATGTCCCTTATACGATAGCGGGGAGAGTTGTGTCCTTGGTATGTCCCTTTACGATAGCGGGGGAGATGTTGATGTTTCCTTGGTATGTCCCTTTACGATAGCGGGGGAGAGTTGTGTCCTTGGTATGTCCCTTTACGATAGCGGGGAGAGTTGTGTCCTTGGTATGTCCCTTTACGATAGCGGGGAGAGTTGTGTCCTTGGTATGTCCCTTTACGATAGCGGGAGAGATGTGTCCTTGGTATGTCCCTTTACGATAGCGGGAGAGTTGTGTCCTTGGTATGTCCCTTTACGATAGCGGGGAGAGATGTGTCCTTGGTATGTCCCTTTACGATAGCGGGGAGAGTTGTTTCCTTGGTATGTCCCTTTACGATAGCGGGGAGAGTTGTGTCCTTGGTATGTCCCTTTACGATAGCGGGGAGAGTTGTGTCCTTGGTATGTCCCTTTACGATAGCGGGGAGAGATGTGTCCTTGGTATGTCCCTTTACGATAGCGGGGAGAGTTGTGTCCTTGGTATGTCCCTTTACGATAGCGGGGAGAGATGTGTCCTTGGTATGTCCCTTAACGATAGCGGGGGGGAGAGTTGTGTCCTTGGTTGGTAGCGGGGAGTGTTCCTTGTATGTCCCTTTACGATAGCGGGAGAGAGTTGTGTCCTTGGTATGTCCCTTTACGATAGCGGGGAGAGTGTTCCTTGGTATGTCCCTTTACGATAGCGGGGAGAGTTGTGTCCTTGGTATGTCCCTTTACGATAGCGGGGAGAGTTGTGTCCTTGGTATGTCCCTTTACGATAGCGGGAGAGTTGTGTCCTTGGTATGTCCCTTAACGATAGCGGGAGAGTTGTGTCCTTGGTATGTCCCTTTACGATAGCGGGGAGAGATGTGTCCTTGGTATGTCCCTTTACGATAGCGGGGGAAGTTGGTCCTTGGTATGTCCCTTTACGATAGCGGGGAAGTTGTGTCCTTGGTATGTCCCTTTACGATAGCGGGGAGAGTTGTGTCCTTGGTATGTCCCTTTACGATAGCGGGGAGAGTTGTGTCCTTGGTATGTCCCTTTACGACAGCGGGGACAGTTTGTGTCCTTGGTATGTCCCTTTACGATAGCGGCCCGGGGAGAGATTTGTCCTTGGTATGTCCTTTACGATAGCGGGGAGAGTTGTGTCCTTGGTATGTCCCTTTACGATAGCGGGGAGAGATGTGTCCTTGGTATGTCCCTTTACGATAGCGGGGAGAGATGTTTCCTTGGTATGTCCCTTTACGATAGCGGGGAGAGATGTGTCCTTGGTATGTCCCTTTACGATAGCGGGGAGAGTTCACAGGGATCTGAGAATTAGTTACAGATCATATAATTATGGACCCACCAGAGTACCCTAAGACCATTGTAGACGTTTTAGAGGTCTAGATAAAAAAAACCAATGAAAGGCATACTCTACATGGTAGTATATATAGTGCAGTGCTGTGTTCTTTTCCGATTTATTGCTGGCTTTAAAATACAAATGACTGTCTCAACATCATTTCGTCCGACGTATATCAGGTTTTCACATTTCAAAAGTAGAAAATACATGAGCCGGTGGGAAATTAAGACGTTTTTCCATACACAGAATGTCGTAAAAAATTAAGTTGGATGAAAAATACATAATTTCATTATTTTTATGAAAAAAAGTTTGTCAGAATGAAATGATATTGGGTTCAATGTATTCGTAATTTATAAATTCATGAAACTAAATTTAGTCGAACAATTCTTGTTCAGATTATCTAATGAAGCTATTCTTGACTTGATATAAGCTTTGTAGGTATGATAGGGTGAAGTACATATATATGTTCTCAGCCGGTCAGCACTCATACAATGGAGAGGTCAATGTCTAGGGGTAGAATTTTGGAGTGGATAGCCGATAACCTTCTAGAGAAGTAAGTTCATTGACAGTAAGATTTACAAGGACAAACGAAGGACAAAGGGTTATAAACAAGCTGGCGATATTGACACTGTCGGAACAAAAGGTTACATATAACATACCTGTACAGTAGGGTGTATTGGACTGGGGTATTTAGTAGAAAGTAACGTACAAGTTGTGTCTTCGTCGGATTTCATAGGGATTAGAAGATGTCCAAAATAATATATTTGACCGGACCTCCCAGAAAAGTTTTGTCGCTAATTTCCTACAAAACGGTAAGTAGACAGTCTGTAACATTTGTCTCCAACAA
Source organism: Argopecten irradians (assembly GCF_041381155.1). Classification (NCBI taxonomy): domain Eukaryota; kingdom Metazoa; phylum Mollusca; class Bivalvia; order Pectinida; family Pectinidae; genus Argopecten; species Argopecten irradians. The sequence continues at coordinate 53,403,007 of NC_091136.1, forward strand.
AAATGGTCAGTGACGAGAATTTTTATAACATAGGGTCATTAAAACTTTACGTCAAAACGTTTTTATAATTAGATAACCATTATCTTCAAAACAGCAAGTAACCAGTCTTTATTTGACCCGGCATCTACAAAATAGTGAAAATATATCTTAACTTTATCGAATTGGAGCCAATAAAATCTTACATAATTAACTATTTTGGGGGGAAAATATGTGTACGTGTTGCATAGACCTCGATCGCTGTAAACATCATATATAGATTGATGTGAGTCTCAGTGTCAACATGTGTACTTGGCTTCCGGATTACGGAGGTATACGTGCACCTATTAGATGGTACCGAAACAGAGGCTCCGTGGGTCAGGTTACAGAGGTACACGTGCACCTATTAGATGGTACCGGGAGGGAAATGGCCTCCCGGATCATCGGATGTCTGGTCCGTACTCGTAACAGGACACCGCGGATCTATAACGGTAACATACAACCGTTATATAAGATGTGTATCACATCACTGGGTTCACTGAGTACAGTATGTGTGGATTGTCAATCAGCTGATGTGTGAATTACTTCCGTAACAGTCTATAAACATTGATTTTATCAATTCAGACAATAAATATATAAAGTAAGGCTCACGTGAGGGTTTTACAGGTAAACAATAGTTAGGACACCCGCGCGGACACTCCCACGTGTGTCGTGCCCAACACGATCCAGGCATTCCGTATTGAGATAAACACTATATTTAGATTTTTTATAATACATAAGGTATATGTTACGGCGACTTTAACTCAGTTCTCTTATTATCTGCTCAAAGGAATACAACTTTGTAAGAAGAAAATCAAAGTAAGTATGTAATATATATTTTACAGTCATACATTTTGGCCTATATAATGTATCCTACGAATATAGTGCGAACTGTCCATATGATGTACTTCGTACAGGTTATATGTTAAAGAATATGAATTTGATATCTGACGATAAAATTCACTGAATTACGTGTCGTCCGAGTCCGAGGTCAGCAGTTTGACCAGTCCGACAGACATTTACGACCACCTTGGATGTATTACGGATAATCCAAACGACAATGTCTAAATCTGGCTGTGAAGAAAAATTGGTCAGGTTGGGAAATCTTCATTGTTTGTAAGTCTTGACACTGAAATTTTGATATACCTAACCAAGTCATGCAATTTGTTTCTGTCAGAGAGTTTCCTTTCCATGGATATATATAGTAGACTTATATACATTGTACGTAAAACATTCAAAATATACCGTAGAAAACGAACATACTCGGTGTATGATGATGAACTATAGTGACCCATTATTTTAGTGATCAAGACTTTAATGTGTTGAAGGTTAAGATACGGAGCACTGATGTCTTTAACTGTCGAGAGAATAACCCGGGAGCCCTTGGTTAGAGATGACATGACATAAATAGCACAACAAACCAACAACTTATAATAGGCAACCAAAACATACATTTTGGTGTGGATGGACTAAATACATGTACATACTGATATGTTGCCATACAGTAAAAAGTGAAGCACAGTCCAGGGTGATACGCGATATATGATATACAAGGCACGGTTTAAATCTATATTATATCATATTTAGCGATGTTTGATATTGTTTTGTATGTTTTAACCGATTTTAGCAATGTATTATGTAATGTGGTACGAAGTAACACCCCACTATAAGGAGATTACATGCTAGTAACGCCCAGATTATAAACCACTCAACAGTTCTACTGGGTGGGCGTGTAGGGAAAGAAACATATACCGGAAATCAAAGAATTTTATTGTATCATATATGCATAAAGATATTTATTACATAAACCGAGACAATAAAAGTATGTTTAAATCATATTAATAGAAATATATTAACAGAAAATATTACATAAACCGGAAACCGTAGATAGAATTTTGTTGATATCATAACAATATTATATTATAATAAAAGGAAACCTTAAATGTCTGTTAATAACACAATTACACAATTTTCGACATCTATTTTCTTTACACAGGTAATGGTAAACTTGAGAAATGCATGGTAGTCTTATGATGATATTGACTGTGGTCAATTTACGTAAAAATGTATTCGTTGGTGACCAGGGACTTATTTGTTATTAAGATCGATATACTTTATGTACGCTGTTTTATACATGGCCAACAAGGGAAATCTTAACGTAACTTTGGCTAAGAAATCTTAGGTATTGCATCTTGATGCCCGGGATATATCTATTGCATCTTGATGCCCGGGATATATCTGACGTGTATCTATAAATAATTACTGAGCAGGATACGCATTACTGCGCACTTTATCGAACCTAAAACACATCTACATTGAGATACGGACAAGTTGTTTACATCCCTGGCCAATGTTCTTGTTTGTATAAATCAAATAAGATTTCATCAGAACTATTTTCAGTGTTAATTACCGGTATTGCGTATCACGTACGAAATTCGGACGTGCCCGAAATAATGCTTACTGTATAAGCTATTGTAGAGTGATGGGTAGGGAGAACATCAAAACTGAATTTCACATTGACAACTGTTTTAAATTGATAGATGCCATTCAAACAATTGAATGGATGAAAAAGTGAGCGTTCTCCCCGATGAAAAGCACTGCGACGTAGCCCATCCGATTTGGATACAACTGGACATATTGTGGTCATTCCAACGCCCACTAATGACCATCCCAGTAACAAAGCTACTGACCATAACGTCGTCATTGGTCACCCTCACTAGAGCTGGACGATGGACATGCACTATACGTGACCCTATATACATGTCGCTAAATCTGTTACGAATTGTAATGAATATATAAATATTAATGTATGATCATCTTAATATATAGAAACTCTACTGATGAACGCGAGAACATGGAGTTTATTACTTAATCGCACCACTCCAAAGCCAGTTGACATAAAATTATGATAACTATTCTGAAGTTAAATTCGCAATTTATTTCTCTGAATTCCCTGACAATGCTTTGTATAATTCCATTGTTTTTAAAGACGATGAATATAGATACTTTTAGCTGTAAAGACGATGAATATAGATACTTTTAGCTGTCCGATGACTAAATGTAAGATGCATACGGGGAACTCTCCACTATTTTACACAGAAATTTATGAACTACTATGTCCTTTTTTGGAAAATTCATCCTTTGAAATTTGTTTTCGTAATTAAATTCTATGTCTTTTCTTTCTAAACTATTTTCTTTACAAGTATTGTTCTCCGCATCACTAAGTCGGTTTATTTGATATTTATCTTTTTTTAAAATCAGAAATGTCAGTATGTATAAATAAAACATCAACATAAACACTTCCTACTTTTTATTGAAAAACACACAAGAAATCAAGGACTGCCGACAGTTGTAATGTTACATAGCTCATCGGGTGATGTGTTTTTATTTACTCAATCACTACTATGTTATATAAGTAAGTGAGCCCTGGGGCTGTCGACGTCTTACTTTGCGATGAATATTAACATATCCAAAATAATATTTACCCCGAGAAAGCTATCACTTACCAGGAAGTGGGAATGTTTGGAATACCTTCGAAATACTGTCGGTGCATTGCGTACCTCAAATGCGCACCGATCATTAATGACGTCAAGATCAATTGACAGTTATTTTACCAATAATAAAGCTCGAGGGTTCCGATTAAACATTCGGCATAGTTGGTCATTAATAGCAAGATTACAGATTTTATTCACTCTCATACATACAAGTATGTAACAAGAGGTCACTATACATAATATAAACATGCAAGTATATTGGGCCCATAGCGCAACAGTTCATTACAGTATGTATTAGTGATGTATATGCTCAATCAAAAGTTTTTTCATTTTTTTTTTCAAAAACTTACATATTTTTGTCAGAACTGTTATGTTACATATAGTAAATAGGCCTTTAATTTTGATAACATTATGGTTTCTATAATAGTCACTTGGTATATACATTTCTGGTAAACGCTTCACCATTTCATTACTGCATTGAAACAAATAATGATATTCGTTTCCAATATCAGTAAAACATAGATTACAAGTTCTATTCAGCTCAGGGGTCCCAGTCCATCTTCCAGTTTCAATAGGTAAGTGCATGTTCGAGGTTCTGAATTTTATGATGATTTGTCTATCTATTGGCTTTAATTTCACAAGATACTTTTCAAATTCAAAATTGCTTTTAAAAATAGAATAAGTACGCCCTCTTGATGAATTCTCTATATAATTAAACCATTTTTGTACAAATTGATCTTGTAATCTTTGTTTTACGATAGATTTTAAATATTCTCTATCATATGTACATACATTCTGGTAGTCCCATATATAATTAAAACCAGTTTCATCAAAAATATTTTCAACATTATGCATCTTTGAAAGTTTAACATCAACTTATATATATTACTTGAAAGATAATCAGTAGTAATCAATTTGTGCCAGAACATAATAATTCTGTTTTTAACCTTTAAATAGTGAGGGAATCTCCCCAATTCACCATATACTATGTAATTGCACATACTTTTCCTAACACCGAGCATACGTTTACACAACTGTAAATGAAGCTTTTCTAGAACTATAATATTTTCGTGACCCCATACTTCTACGAGTACAACAATATTGGTAAAACAAGGGAATTATATACTTTTAACTGGAGATCAATAGGAAGAGGGATGTTTCTTATTTTCTTGTAAATAGCAAACATAGCTTTTCTTGACTGTTCCAACAGTTTCAATTTCGTTTTATGAAAAATTCCATTATAATTCATCAATATTCCTAGATAAAAAACGAATCTACAATTTCAATCTGTTTGTTAAATAATGTGAAATGAGGATTAGTTCGAGGCTTCCTCTTTGAAAAAATAACAACTTTTGTCTTATTTATGTTTACTTTCCAATTTTCACAATACATTTCAAATGTATTTAAGGCTGACTGTAGATCGTTAGCTGATTCGGCCATTATAACTGTATCATCTGCATAAATAATTACAAATAGTTTTACATACATTCCAATAGTATTACCTAAATATAAAGGTATACTATATATGTAAAAGATTGTCCACATTGTAAAATAAAATGAATAAATAAGTACTAAATTACGGAAATTTGGATTTATTGAAAAAATTTAGTTAATTTGGTTTATAGACTGGGACCCCCCCCCCCCCCCCGTTAATTTGGTTTATATACTGGGACCCCCCCCCCACACACACACACACACACACCAAAGAAAAAAAGAAGAAGAAAAAAGAGAGATATACAGTTCTTATAGAAAACTTTGTCTAATACTTGTTGTTATGTGTTTAAACTATCAACACTACAGATTTCTCTTGATGGGTCTTGACTTGAGCAAGTCTTACTTTTCAAAAAATCCGGACTTAGCAAGTCTTACTTTTCTCGGTCTTTGGTAGTGTATAGTGTGTTTGCAACTATAAAATGATTTTTCTTTCCGATAACTTACATAGTAAAACAAATACGTGGTATTTATAGCTAAAATTGGATTTATTTTGGAATAAAGATAATAATAAGAAATGATTTATTGGCGTAGTACAGACAGGTAAATGTATATCATAATAATTGTTTTTATTTTTTTTATCCTACTGATTTCATGTAAAAAAATATATATTTTAAAACACGATAAGTGATAAAAGGTCTGAAAAATTACGAAATACAGAAAACGTTATTTCCTATCACGATCTAGAAAATAGCCCTGGTTTACACACCGGATAAATCACGTCCTTTCTTACTGGGGTTTCATTTGAATAGAGCTAATCTATTTTTACCTGACCCACTTGCCCCGCTCTGCATTGTGATCCAGGTATGGAAAATGCCCGGGGATATATACACTGACTGTTTAGCCGACTTAGGCTTCAATTGTAGGACAATTTAAAACACAGATTTATCCCAATAGGAATACTATAGAGAATAATTCTGGACAATCATATAAAATAAATAAGATCGACATTTTCCCCACTGTTTGACAATCTCTGCGTAGTTATTTAATAACTACAGAACACTCTTTATTAACTGACAAAAATATATCTGGTTGTTTTTACGCATTTTAAACATTCGTTAACATTTATGTGTATAATACCGCATTTATTTGATAAAATTTCTTTTTGGTCCCATTTATATGATAGCGACATACATAGACTTAAAACGGCCACGGCGCATCTGTCGTACGATGTCTACATATACATGTAGTAATATTGGTCGAAGTCTGGGATGTGTATTCACATGCTGTACATGTACAAAGGTTTACTATATATATACACGTACAATATGTAATTTGTACTATCAAATTTCTTTAACTTGATAAAAGTATACACATGTATATATTCAAAGCGTGTAAATGATAGTGTGACCATAATTTGAAACTATTAAGAATCTTCTTAAAGTTCAGTTTCTACAGAAGTTTCGCCGCCTCATTTGCATGTTCAGTGGGTCACACGTGTAATAAGGTCAACTATCCGTACGGCCCAGTCGAATTTAGTGTTCCCCAAATATTAGTCATCGTTCAAAACCTTAAATAGTAAATTCCTATAACGGGCATGCTTCGTCTATGGTGAATTCTATATTTTGACTTGTTTATCAGGCTACGGCTGAATAAACACATATACACGTATGTGGTATTGTTAGGCCATGTGCGTAAACAACTTAATAAACATTAGCAATTGACGTCACTCGCCGTCAAGGAGATTCCTTATTTGGGTGTACCACGTGATAGTTTCCGAATGAATTTTCATTCTATACTCATCTAGAGTTATGATTGCAATACATTAGTCCCGCGTCTCAAGATAGATTATGATGTCACTTGACTAAAAATAGCTGAGTGAGTCATACTAGTTCTCGCTCATTGAATCACCATGTATATAAGTTGTAGTGGGTATATTCCTGCTAACATTCTTTGAACCACGCGTGAGTCATACTAGGGAAGCCTAGGTCCCAGACCTCCGGAAGCCAACAATAGCAGTACTGTACACCTACTGACTTGAAAAGTGACTGTCAGCAAAACTATTTGATAGGTGACAGCGTGAACTTTACACTAACTGGAGTTTTAACCAGAATGTTTGAAAAGGGAGAAAGTTACAGCGAGGAATCAAAATACGTGGCGGACATTTTGTCGTCCATGGCCAGTGCTGCGTCGGTAAATAGCTCAGTAAGTTATCAACGTCAAATCTGCTTTTTAGTTCATTTTCCTATTTTGCTTTTTGTCTTGTTAAGTTTTTTGTGTGTTTTATTGTCAAATAAAGCTAATGCCTTTGTCGATATTGACATAATTGTGGGTTTCCTTATTATAAAAACCCATATGACCTATTTATACACCAAGCACATGAATAAAGCCGGGCCTGGCTAGTGTAACAAAGACCGGTTGCTTGAACAGCCAACCAGAACGAATAAGGGGTCGTGACCTCTGCGCATGCGCAGGTAGTCAAAATACATGTGACATGAGGCATACATATACAAGTGTTAAACTTACATCTATAGCATTTTGTCACTGCATTTGTGTGTGTGTGAATGGCTCGGCGATAAGGCTATTTTCCTGGATTATACCGAGGTCACGACAGGTCGAGCGAGTTGTTTGGATTTATAGTAGTGTGTGGACAAGCAACATGTGGCATTATAATCATAACTCTTATTACAACAGAAATCCGCACCATCAAATGCATCAATATCATGCTCATAACCATAGACCATCACCGGTATGTACGTATGTGACACTTGTCACAACTTGGTGGACTTTTATTATTTATCAATACTTATCTTAAATTCATACAAGGATTTGTAAGTGATCTACCTCCTTGATTCATAGCACTGACACGGGTCTTCGCTAACTTTTAAAACTTTTTAAAAAGTTTGGAAAGTTTTTTTGTCATCATAGGAAGAAAACTAATTACATTTCTTAAAAAAACTTTTTATATTACAACCTCGTGGAAGAAAACATATACTTTGTAAACTGTTTTTTTGGTGGTTTATTTATTGGCATTAAACTTCAAAAGTTTTTAAAAAAATAACAAAAATTATTTTGGTTTAGAACGATTAAAATATCTTTATTTTGTCCGTCAATATTATATCTTTATTGGTTTAGATGTATTGTCACTTAAACAAACTGATTTAGGCACATTGTATATTTAATTTAAATATATAAAAACCTGGATGGTTTTACGATATTCATGTGTCACTATTTTTGTGTGTTTCAGTACTCCGTGCCATCAAACTCCTTTGTCAGTGGAATTACCTCTATGCCTAGTCTTACCCCAACCACACTGGCCAATATTGAGCGGACATTTATTGAACTTCAGGCCGTGCCTGCGGTCAACGCCTCCACAGGACAGGACCCCCATACACAGAGTGGGTTTGTGCCCCCCATCGTCGATCCCGTTGTGACGTCAGAGCGGTCAAACGACGCCTACGGAGACTACGGTGATAGTAACCCAGCCTCAGACCCCGAATGGGTGCCAGGAGGCAAGAGGCCAAGACTAGATCTGTCGGACGGTTCTAGCGGCAGCAAAAGCAGTGACCCCATGTACTCCCAAGTGTCAACCTCCGCACCCCCGGGCCGCAAAAGGCGTGGGGCTAGGGATGTCAAAGTAAGTTGAAACAAAGTGTTAGTTACACTATTTAATTAATTGTATCAGGTGTCCGTAGCCCAAGGAAAGCCTTATGCAGATAGATAAAATCATAACAGTAAACTTCTTTTCCTGTAATCTTTTTAAAGTGTGACATTTGATATATAGATGGTGTGCAGTCAGGCGTGTCCACAAGTAATAGTTTAGTGTAGATAATATCTGGTGGGAGTTGACCTGACTCGCAAAATACAAACACTGAGGTGTAAAATAGATCAAAGTTGTATAAAAATTTAAAAAAAAACCACCACAACCTTGGGGCGTAAAAAATGAGTGGTGATACCTGTCATCAGATTTGTACCAATCCATCATAAGATGGCCAGCGGTCACACTGGTTTTACGTAGGTTAATCCGGCTGTCTGGGGTAATTGATATCTTATGACATATTGGAAATTGAGTGACTTTTCATAAAATGTATTAAGACTTTTGATCGATTGACAGCTGGATCTACATTTCTGAAATATTTCTCATGTGTATTTTATGAATGTCGGAATGTGTGTGCATCCGTCTGTATGTGATGTTAAAGCTCTTTTCCGTAGTGACATCATCTTGCAGCTATTTATTATATTTTTACTTACATTTTCCAGCTTTCTCCTGAAGAAGAAGAGAGACGAAGAGTACGAAGGGAAAGAAACAAGGTGGCTGCAGCGAAATGTCGGCAGAGACGAGTGGACCACACCAACCGACTAACAGGGGTAAGCTTAAATAACAAAAACTCTTGATTTTGTATTAAAGAATTTTGAAGAAAACGTTAATTTTCTTTTGTTCAGAATTGTGCTTTTCATTGACAAGGCAAGGATATTGTCAATCGTTTTATTTCAAATAAGTTGGTTAATATATTGTCCAGCTAAAACTTTTCAACAATGCTATGTGTTTCATCTTTTGGAACCAAAAACTAAATGAAAGACTTTTTTCAGGAAACCGACCAATTAGAAAGTGAAAGAGATGATCTTGAAACCGAAATCCAACAACTTCAGCAGCAGAAAGACCAACTAGAATTTATACTACAGGCCCATCAGCCTCTATGTAAACTGGAGGATGGATCTCGTCACCAACACTCCTCACCAGCCATCACAATGCCCTCCAAGGTCAAGGTGAAGAAGGAGCCAGGTGTGGACGCCAGATCCACAACATGTCCAATGGGCAAAGGCACCACGACCAGTACCACTGGTATCCGACCTAATTCTCTGGACATCGTGAAATCGGAGAGTGCTAAGAAGGTTTCGGTGACAAGTGCTACTGGAATACCTATTACAACGCCATCTAACGGGTTTTACTTTGCCATGGACAGCATGGTGGACCACACTGGACTAACCCCTATCACTAACGGCCCCACGTCTAGTTGTGGCACTGAAGCCAACAGAACTACCAGTGAGAGTAGCTCGGAGAACGTGAGCTCTCCCTCTCTCATTTCTCTCTAAGCCCAGATCTTCCAAGGACGTTAAAAACGAAGAAAGAACAAACGATCTCGATTGATGAATATATCGTATATATTTAGTATCATATATTCCCGAAGTCGAGGCGTTTTGAGTCGATGATGTTGATGTTTGACGTGCTTTATGTGCTGCTGGACGGTTTGATTTAGTACACAAACATTTTATTTCAATTTTAATGTATTTATTTGACATTCGGGAGAATGAAGGATTTCCTTAGCCAGTATTATTTTCGTTGTACGTCGCGATCATAACGTTAAATGTGATTGTCTTAGTGTCGTGCTATTTGTAATGGATTTTAGTTAATATACATCGCCTTATTTGCAACTATTAGTTATGGTTTAATTATTTTTGAACTCTTAGTCACTTGCAAGCTTGAACCAATAACAAGTCATTGCCGTGTTTGGTTTTTTAAACGTGTTCATTTTTCAGCTAAATCAAGCCTTATACTTGTCACTACTGTTGTTTCTGTTTAAAAGTGTTGATAAATTTAAAACTAATTTAGCTGAATCAGTCTTGTCTGTACGTGCGGGTCACGTGACCAAGGTGTAATGCATGTGTCTGTGTGATATGAACTGTAAATGTGGCCTATAAATTACCGTCACCAGGGCAGAAGTTGTTGTTAGAGGTTATAAGGTGTAAATTATGACCAAGTCATTAAAGACAAACAAAAATGCCTTGGCCAGATACTAGAAATTATTTGTATGTAATTTGTAAACACAGAAAGAATTTTGTTTTCGTTGCAGTTAATCATTGACAAAAGCTACACTAATTAAACAATCTCTGCCCTCGTTACCGGTTATACAAAACATGCAATGCAAAATTGTAATTAAAATTGTTACAAATACGGCATCAATATTACTGCTTCCATTTTTTTTTCATGTTGTCCAATTTATGAATTTTTGTACTGACATTTTTTTAGCAAAATAAAACAATACAAAACGATTATAAATGCGAATTTTGTGTTTTGCTTATGAGTTTTATGAAATTGAATTTGTGACATGTCATTTACTACAGCTGATCAAATGTGATACAAAAACTTGGTGTAACCAGGGATTTATAAGTGAATACAGGTCTTTGGAGTTAGCCATAGCATTATTTTCGTATAAGGAAAATATTCGATTAATCATACTAATGAACAGCTTTTAAACATTGAATACATCATAGTCCTATTGCTCCATATATTATTTATACTACAAATTGTAGTAAACAACCGAGATCCATTATAAACATTATTAGTACTACAGGGATATTAGAGGAACTCACGAATTCCGGTACCGTCCTCCGTCGACAATGCTTCCGGCTATATATACACCTCAAGCCGGAAGTTAGACTTGGACAATGACCTCTAACCTGGGATTGTACTTCAGTTGGTGGTTTGACCTAAATCCTCATCTTGACCAGTGCCCGGATTTAAGTGTTCAGGGTAAATATGGTCCTAATCTACTCGCACTTTTAAATAATGATTTTTGAACTATTAAATTAGAATATATAATAGTATAGGGAGCTCGTGCAATTACCACACGATAATTAAGTTTCAAGTTATGCGATTTGACTGCCTTAAAACCTTAAACAATAGGACGAACTTCCTTCTGCAGTGGATTTACAACACCATCCGGCAATATAGATCTTTAACCCAATATACCGATACTATTCACTGAGATAGGAGACAGCAAACTCATTTTAGTTCGAAATGGCAACTAAAATCAAGATAAAAAAATATTTATCATTTGAATGACAAAGTTGCGTTCTAATTTCGAAGATATGCATTAGAGAATTTATGACCGTCACTAAGCTACACGTAATACAGAGGTGGTTACACGAATTATATAAAGATATTTTGTACATGAATTTTTCTTACTAAAGCAGAATATGTGTATTCACACAGAAATTGTCTCTGCCAAATTTCACACGATCTGTTTATGCATGTACATATAATTCAATAATGATTTAACACACGATTACTATGAATATATTTCTGCTGAACTTGTGTGATCGATCAAACAGAAAGCATGACAGCGTGACAAACGGAGAATATTCCTATAACAAATATCTAGGGATTTTGAAACACATTTCCCTATATATACAGGGAAATATATATTGGGACTAACGGCGTGCATTGGAGAAGCGCGTATTTTAGACCGTTGGAAGAAAGCCAGAGCATCAGGAAAAAACACTTAGCATATACATGGCTACAAACTCAAATAATCATAGAACTAGTGACCAAGTTGGAGATCGTATTTCGACCCTTGTAAAGTTCGCCAGTGCATTAAGTGGTTGTAGTCAAATTATTTATATCTAGTTTATTCCGGGTATGTGGCGGTATTTCAGGGTCTACTACCCAAACATCCTAAAATTATACAAAAGAAGGGCAATTGTTTCACATTTTGTGCAAATAATTGTACGACCCCTCACTTGGCACTTACATTGACCAATAGATACCAAAGATATCACAAATGGTCCCTTACATTGTGTAGCTATCAGGATACACTGGGATAAGGCTCTCTGTTTACCAAGGCAATACCTTCTCCCCGGGCTCAAGTCAAGAATTACTCATGCCGAAAACATGTCCGGCATTTAAATATACATCGGTATTTAAGTATTTTTGATGTCCAGCTTTATAATTTAAAATATAAAGGTAATATTTTAAAGACCAATGTGGAATTTCTTTACACAACGCTATTAAAAAGAGGTAGAAGATTATTTTACTGCGAAAATGTTAATTTTTATATGTGTAGATCTCTTGAATAAACAAATCTCGTGAACAAACGACCGTGACAGTTATCACTATGCCAGCAGATTAAGGCCTTCAGTCAGGTATCGTACTTAAATGCCTGACTTAGACAAGGAATTTGGTCATTGCTGACTCTCAGATCCGTTATGGATTTTGTCAAGAGATATATTTTAGAAACAAGATTTAGTTTTGTTGCGTTTGTATACCGAAAGAGAAAGATGACAAAGTTTGCTGATAAGGTTGATCAAAGTAATCGATTAAGTCGGGATCTTCCATTTGTTTCCAGTTATTTTAACAAGACATCCAATGAAATACTGCCTGCATATAGATATATAAACAATTGATTGTGTGCTTGTTTTAACATCATTTTCCATTTCACAATAAGAATTTTAAAGCACGCATAAGGAATAAGCATATGTTGTCCGGGACCGAGCTTTTTCTAAAGTGTCGAAAATAGCCGATCTGGGTCTGGGTTTTATTTTGCTACGATCAGTGTTATTTCTTGCCATATTTAAACACTGCTGTTGCTCTGTTCTACAATAAAACAATACCCATTGCAGGTTTTATGTCCGGAGTGTGGTCTGCCATATGTGGAATAATAACGGGAAAATTCCACCACATCCTGACATTACCGTTCGGAAAATTTCGGGAGTTCGTCGATGAATCCGGAAAATCCTTGTATAACATAACATCTGTACCTTATCGAGGACACGGTTGATTCCAAACATTCTGGTTCTCTAAAACACAGACCTACTCTTGTTAATTAATACGTTTAGACATATCGAAGAATGATTTATTGCTTTGGGCACAAATACAATTAATTACGTACAATGCAACACAAAAAGTGGTCATTTTTCACCCATTTTATTGCCGCAACGTCGGCCAATGCTAATATTATAATATCGCAAAAGTTACCAAATACCGAAATATCACAGACCAAAAACGATTCGTTAACAGGACGTTAATTAATCAAACAAAAAAACAAAATTCGCCAAAAACAATAAAGATTAAACAAAAAATTGAAAAACACATGTACATCGATGATTATACAAGGAAACTGATTCTAAATATAGAGCTGATATGTAACTAAAACAAAGTCTATTGTACTTGTTGATACTACACAAACACATCCTGTATGTCACAGTACAAGGTACGTATATATGTGTGTCAACATTGACCTGTATACATCATCCTAATTACAGAGACCAATAAACAGTGAATCTGGCCAACTGCCCAAAAACGGGGTAATTAATGGTCAAATGACCTAACGTAACTATGTACAACTGAAAAGCTTCAGCACGTGGAGGGCCTTGATATTACAATCAAGCTAAAATTCGAACCACGACAACCAGGTATACTTGCCATTATTTGTACTTACGACGAACACCGGAGTACAGCATACAATGTACTTACGACGAACACCGGACTACGGCATACTTAATAATCATACCCTACCTTAACTTCATTTGTAAGAAATCTTCCGTCCGTCGTTCAGAGTAACGTCATCGTAGCTACGACATACGAGATCGTAGGTGATCGGAACCCCTGGAGTATCGAGGATGAGCTACGACATACGAGATCGTAGGTGATCGGAACCCCTGGAGTATCGAGGATGAGCTACGACATACGAGATCGTAGGTGATCGGAACCCCTGGAGTATCGAGGATGAGCTACGACATACGAGATCGTAGGTGATCGGAACCCCTGGAGTATCGAGGATGAGCTACGACATACGAGATCGTAGGTGATCGGAACCCATGGAGTATTGAGGATGGACCACGTCAGCACGGGTCGTTCCCGCTACGCCTACATCCTATAACAATAAGGGATTATATAAAGTGTAATTATAATCTGTTTCACACAAGCTTCTTACCACTTACCTGGTAACATATAGAAAAAGAGTAGTTTTCTAGCAATTGTTATAGTTAAAAATTATCAATAAAATAGCATTTGATAACACATTTATTGTGGGCAACGAAAGAAATTGTTGATATTTTCCAGCAAAAACATGTAGTGAAATGCACATTCTTACGGCATCATAATCACTGTCGTGAAAATAAGTGATATGTTCCATCATATTCTCGAGAATTAAACCTGTGTTATGTACACCATTGAATGAATATCACCTTCTAATACATCTAAGTCACTGAGTACCTATATGTACATGTATGATGAATTAAACAAAATAAATATTAGTTCTCCTGACGAAGGTAGTTTGTTATCCACGTAATCAGAAAGTAGACATTTTATAAGAATCTGTATAATTTGTCATGGGTTGTATCAGTTATGAACTTGGTGTTCATTAAGGACTATATGTATGGTTTGTACATTTTTTTACCCACGAATACGTTCTTTTTTAAATTTGTTATTAAAGTTAAAATTCAACAATCGAGTACAAATTCCTGGATACAATAGATACATATAACGCTTGTATGGTATTGTCAGAATGTCGACATCACGTGGATCAAAGTCCATCGAGGTCGAAATACGATACTATATATTAATATATGGCACAAAAAAAAAAGGATCAAAACCGAGCCTTCCACCCTGGAGATTTGGGGTTTCCAAGAACATTTATATAAATTTTAAGGAACTAAGTAATCCGAATAACTCGATTTGGGAGACAAATGCATTTCTTTCTGGCACTTTCTTAGTTTAAAAAACTAGTTTACAGATATGCCTTCAGAATATGGCTTTGGGCAATGTATAAACACGATACATTAAGCGAATGTTACTGCGACTTTGAGTAAACTTTAATGACTATTTATTGTTACCACATTTTTATTGTTACCACATTAGCTTAGTCATCATACAGGCCTATTTTATCACTTCGGTTACATTATATATAACTAAATGCTACACATGTCAGCGCATCCCTTATTAACACCGATCCACTATACCTCGTTATGTGATTTTATTGTAACGATCATATACTCAGCTTTACAGCGATATATCAACATAGCTCCAAGGTCACTAAGCATGGTCAACTTGGTGGACGAATTAAAAATATTTTAATATACAACAAATAGCATGACTTGAACTTACTGAATACATCATTACGTAACTATCTTTTGTAGGCTGACCAGAGTTATCCTACAGGTGATAAATCGACATACACAATTAATATTAAATATTTATGTAATAGGTACGAAAAATAAATAAAACATATTTACTCATTGTTTCTTATTGCTAACCTAATTGTTCAAGTTCATTGTATTGAGTAGTAACGTCGAGAGTACCCTAAAGATGTCAACTATGGTTCTCGAATTTTTGCCAAAGATGCTACAAGCACACGGATATGGGAATTAGTCACCCCTTTCTTAAGGAATCCCCATAACATCCTATTGATAACCCTCCCATACCTACCCAATATCTTCCATTATTCTCTGTAACTCTGACAACTTATGAGGATATATAATACAAAAGTACATGTAATCTGTTCGTTTTCCACACTAAATTCTCGATTTTTAAATAGTGATGAAAACCGCTCAGTTTGGTAGGAGGATAAACTGGAACATCTACACGCGGAAGTCCATGCCAATTAGTGTATTGGTCATCTAACAGATAGATACAAGATCAATACATAGATAACATGACGTCATCAATCGCCATGTGCGCATCTTGCCCTAAATATCGTTTGACTCATGCTGCATTAACCTGGCCAGCCTCCGTATTCTCGTTACATGTAGTATACTGCCTTCTCGCCGATTGTGACAGCGATAAGCATACTAACGTTTATAATTAGTATCTTATTAAACACTCATCAGTTTTCATGTCGAATGCGCATAAAACTTTGCTTCTTAACACCGTAGAATTTGGCACAGTATCCTTCTCAAGTTCGTGGAGTGCAGGGATTTTCTTGTACGTTTTTTTACAATAGAGTAGAACAATCTTCAAGTTAAAACCGGACTGTTTACTGCAATAAATATATAGATCTTCGTGTTCATTTTATCCATCATTGCTATCCCTTTGCCCTGTTAGAACACAATCATAACCGTATAAGTGAAAACTTTTCTTTCCGTGGGTTTAATATACATATAGGTATATTGTATTTTTTTTCTGTCCGTTCAATGGAATTCTGTTTTCCTATCTTCTTTTCTTAATTACTTCATGCATATTAGTGATATTACATTATCAGATTAAGTTTATTGCTAGGAAAATACATTGTCGTTCAGTCCTAACGCGCGGACAACCACTATTAGATCTAAATTACATATCACTTTAATTTGTATTCAATATGGTTCATTAAATCAAGGTTGCTTTTATTTTCTTTAGAATTGAAGAAAATAAAGATATCGTTATGAAGAATCAACACTTTCACCTACGCGGCACGGAATTGAGGTTATCGTAAAAATATCTATTTGTGTTAAGAGGTTTGATGCAGAGTTGTGTTATGATTCAAAATCTTAGTCAGATAACTACCTCTTTTACCCCTCCACTTGACCTAAATATAAGGAGGGGTCCAATTAGTGCGAAAACGTAATTGTGTACCTTAGACACATGTTTCTCGTAAACTACCACCCACGTGCAACGGTAAAACCCAGTCTCGCGCGCACGTACACACGTGCGTGTATTGTTTACTAAATACAAATATACGGTCAAGGACAATTCCTCATTATAATCAATATTTTGAGTTGGTGACAATGTTACTTGTTTTCCTTTAACTGAAGTTAAGAAGCACTAGAATGTTCTATCTCATATACAGATATATCATTTTGTTTTGTAAAAATTATGCGACTAGATCCGGGCGGAAGTCCGTCTTTATCATCAAGGAGATATGCCACATTTCCGTGTATATTAATCAACTTCCAAATGGTGAATATGTGAAAAATAGGACAATTAAAATTTAAAGTGATGTCACCTTCATTAAGTATGATGTGGGCGTTGACATGTGACCCACCTGAAACTGGCCCTGTAATTCGCCGAGCTCATCTCTCCGCTGTTTGTGAAGTGCAGCTGGCAGATCGCCAGGATGACACAAAGTATCGCCCGGATATACAGCATCCGATACGGAAACAACTCCGCTCTAAGATAAAAGCTAATATATACAACAAATATGGCACATGTCTTATCATATAGTCACCAATCAGTGGGTAAAATGACAGCAAATCTCTACCCGGATACAAGACCTTCGAATTTTGAAATTGTGTATTTGGTGATTGCTAAAGACACATTAAATATTAACTAGTTGCTATAGTGGGAGTTCCAGGTTAAACTTGAATTGGTATAGTTAATGTTTGGTGTGTTTCGCACGCCACTGGCAGTTGCATGCTTGGAATGTTATAATACACTAGATGAGGTTTGAATAAATGCAATATATAAACTCGTGTGAGATCATTGGGGAAAACAGAATAGGTAGATAAATACATAGGTGTAACAGAGTGCTGCTGTCACCTTTAATCAAACACTACAGTAGTTGGATAAGTACACGTGTACTACGAACAGTGACAACAACTGTAGAACCAGTAATGCTGTGATGGTGTTAGATATCAATGTATTATATCAGAAACACAAAACTCTAACTACTGTCATAGGAATTACTATCAAGAAACATGTCACCGGTATGCTCCTTATATTTTGCTCAGAACCAAAACATTAAAGAAATGCTTCGTCAGTCCTTAACCGTACTGATGAAATTCTGCACTAGGAGCTCGCAATCAACTTCAGATTCACAGTTGTGATTCATTTTGACCTCCCCCCCCCCACCGGAATCCATGTAAAATACAATGTTGTTGTGTCAGTACCAATCCAATGTTAAGAAGAAAACAAATATACTGTTCTGAGATCAAACTACATGTGCCAACAACAAAACACAAGATACTGCATCCCACAACTTCGCTAGCCAAGGGTACACTATAGTCTATGATACCGAACCCTTGGCACATATCGTGTCAAAATTTCAGTTCCCGCTTTCAAATTCTGATTGGATGCGGCTAGGTTCAGGCGACCAATGAAAACGCAGTTTTTATATGTCAACAAAACTGAATCGAAGTGATAGTAGTGACCTACATTTGTAAATCGAAGCGTACCATGACTGTCAACATCAGCTCCTAGCGGAGTCATATTTACTATTTAGTAAATTATTAAAATTTAGACCAGCGCTACATGAAGTACATGGATACGTTGCTCTTCAAACAGATTGAGAAAGTAATTATGTAAATACGTGCGTGGTTTCTGTTTCCTAAAGTTAAACAAATTATGCAAAGATAAACTGCGCTCTCCTGATAAAATTGGACACTGATGCATGAAACACAAAAACCAGTGTTCGAACTGACAAACAAATGACTCAAAAACTTTATTTTCGGTATTAGGAATCTGTTGCGAACAACATGTGGATTTCAAAGGGCAATGCCATATTTCAATCCGTACAACAAAGATACGAGCTTTTTCATTGGTTGCTTATTACGTAAATGGAAGGGGAGGGGGGCAAATGCAGTGATCCAGCAGGTGGCTCTGTGCAGAAACATACCTTTTAAAGTGAGACCCGTCAAGGGTTCCGTATCGTACACTACTGTACCATTGGATAACAGAGTTGTGCATCCCTACGCTCTCCCCAGAAACAGTCGGCCACACAACTAAGTCCGTGTTTGTTTTTACTGGACAGAGATACTGCCATTAATTTATATCCCAGCTACAAAAAGACATGTATAGCATTTAATAAGATGGACAGATAATTGTGAAGGTAATTGTGATGAAGATTGGGAATATCTATCTTATCCCTATATACTAGCGTCACTAAATGACCAGAGTAACGTTTGATTGACAAACACTACCAACAGGATTGAATATTGCCCCAACACTGGGGACCATCTTTAAAATATCGATAATTAAAAGTATGATGATGTCAAACATGATTTGCTAAAAGAAGTTATCGTATGGGCAAGGCTGCAAAAAGAAGTTGATATATTAACTGGCCCACTTAAAAGAAGTTATAGTATAAACTGGTCAGCTAAAAAAATTGATCGCATGACCTGGTCTGCTAAAAGGAGTCGCTATATAATCTGATCTGCTAAAAGAAAACTGACATATGGCCTGTTCCGCTTCAGAAATGTTGTTGTATAACCTGATCTACTAAAAGAAATTAACATTTGAAATAATCAGTTAAAAGAAGTTGATATAAGATATGGTGCGCATATGATCTGATCTGCTTTAAGTTGTCATGTTATATGAGCTGCTTTTAAGAAGTTGTCGTATGACCTGGGATGATAAAATAGTTTGGCATATGACCTGGTATGCTCAAACATGCTAAGATAATTTGTCATATGATCTGAGCTGCAAGACGAAGTTGCAACATAACCTGTTCCGCTTCTAAAGTTGATATATGAACAAGTCCGTTTGCAAAATCTTTATTACAGATACTTTGCGACGTTGAAAGTTGTAGAGGCGTCAGACTATTGCAGCGCCTGACTGTTTTAGATTCGTCATCACGCCAACAATCACTGTTGCTGTAGGTAAATTGGCACATGATCTTGGCTGAAATAGAACTGTGGCCTTTTGACCTTGGTGATGAAGAACAGGATCTCTCTTTAGACAAAAGACAATGACTGTCGAAGATCCGATAGCAATGACTTTGGCTGACGAAGAGCCATCATAGAATGACCTTGGCTGCCGAAGAGCCATTGTTAAAAAACCTTGGCTGCCGAAGTGTCATAGTAAAAAGACCTTTGCTGCCGAAGAGCCATAGTAAAAAGACCTTGGCTGCCGAAGAGCCATCGTAAAAAAGACATTGGCTGTCAAAGAGCCATCGTAAAATGACCTTGGCTGCCGAAGAGCCATTATAAAAAAACCTTAACTGCCGAAGTGCCTACGAGAAAATACCTTGGCTGCCTCAGAGCCGTCATGAAAAACATCGACTGCTACAGAACCGTCGTAAAAAAGACATTGGCTGCTGAAGAGCCATTGTAAAAAAAAACAAGCCGCCGAGAATAAACCTTGGCTGCTAAAGTACCGTCGTGAAAAGACATTGGCTGCCGATGAGCCATTGTAAAAAGAAAGCCGCCGAGAATATACCTTGACTGCTACAGTACCGTCGAGAAAAGACCTTGGCTGCCGAAGAGCCATTGTAAAAGAAAGCCACAAAGAATATACCTTGGCTGCTACGGTACCGTCGTGAAAAGACATTGGCTGCCGAATAGCAATTATAAAAAGACCTTGGCTGCCGAATAGCCATAGTAAAAAGACATTGGCTGCCGAAAAGCCATCGTGAGAAGACATTGGCTATCACAGAGCCGTCATGAAAAAAGATTGTTTGCTGCAGAACCGTCGTGAAAAGACCTTGGTGGCTACAGAGGCTGAGTCGTGGTCTTAAACTGGTCATGGTTGCAGTCTTAAATTGGCCATGGCTACTGCAGAGCCGTATTAAATTGGTCATGGCAGCTACAGAACCGTCTTAAATTGGTCATGGCAGCTGCAGAGCCGTCTTAAATTGGTCATGGCAGCTGCAGAGCCGTCTTAAATTGGTCATGACTGCTGCAGAGCCGTCTTAAATTGGTCATGGCAGCTGCATAGTCGTCTTAAATTGGTCATGGCTGTTACAGAGCCGTCTTAAATTGGTCATGGCTGCTGCATAGCCGTCTTAAATTGGTCATTGATGCTGCATAGTCGTCTTAAATTGGTCATGGCTGTTGCATAGTCGTTTTAAATTGGTCATTTCTGCGGCATAGTCGTCTTAAAAAGATCATGGCTGCTGCATAGTCGTCTTAAATTGGTCATGGCAGCTGCATAGTCGTCTTAAATTGGTCATGGCTGTTACAGAGCCGTCTTAAATTGGTCATGGCTGCTGCATAGCCGTCTTAAATTGGTCATTGATGCTGCATAGTCGTCTTAAATTGGTCATGGCTGTTGCATAGTCGTTTTAAATTGGTCATTTCTGCGGCATAACCGTCTTAAAAAGATCATGGCTGCTGCATAGTCGTCTTAAATTGGTCATGGCTGCTGCACAGTCGTCTTAAACTGGTCATTTCTGCGGCATAGTCGTCTTAAAAAGATCATGGCTGCTGCATAGTCGTCTTAAATTGGTCATGTCTGCTGCATAGAGGTCATCAATTAATGATTTGTGCAGCTTTAGAACGGTCATAATGATCACGTTTTGACCTTTGACAAATATACGAATGAGGTTCCTGTCAATATTGAATGTAATTTTTAGTTTTGTAATCTATAAATATACAATTTCCTTCATAAAATAGAACTGTGGTGATATGGTAATATTTGTCAAATACAACAATGATGAACCTGATAATAAAAGAACGCGGAACTGAAAGCTTGTATATGACGTCACTTATAAGTTGACCTCGATTATAGATTCAAAGGATGACGCAACGTGCATTAATTACCATTTCTAGAACTATGAATGAATTATTAAACATCATATATGCACTGGTGCATTTTTTTCGTGTACTTAACACTAATTTACGATACTTTAACTATGCCTGGTGTTTTTTTATTGGTTTTTTTCTTATTTCAAGACTTGTTTGATAAATATTTACGCAATATTAAATGAATTTGGTTGTATAAGAGTTTCCGTGTATGCACTCATGTATATATGCACTGCCTGACTCTAAATGCTATGTCATAGATGCATACCTATGTCTATTTATGGAACAGATCCGGATGAGCTGTCACATTAGCCGACAAACCTGATGCAGGAAATCTCCGGTAAAGAATCAATTAGCAGCATTATAAGATCGCGATAGACACGCGGTATGTAGTTGTTGTTTATATTTGTTTCTATTTTTATGTTACATCATTATGTGAAGCCTAGATGTTTAATAAAGTGCAGAGTTTTTGAGGATGACATTATATAACTAGTAGAGACACACCAGCTGAAAATGTCAATATGGTATAACGCGCTGTCAGTTACAATGTGTCAGAAATGTCAAATACTCCGAATGTCAATTAACAGACATGTATCCCATTTCTTATCTACACAACGAATCGTCCCTAACTGTTAAATATATTGTTTTGTAAGATTATAAACGTCATCACTTTAAAAAAGACATTAGTTTCTATAGACAATATAGTGAGTCATCTATGTACCGATCGTATAAAAAGCTATAGGCAAACAACAATTACTGTTATTGGTGAAGCTGACATCGATAGCACGAACGCCATGTCGATCTGATTGTAAAGCAAGTTTTATTTTATGCAAAAATAAATTCAATGCATGATACTTTACATTTTATTGCATTATCAGGTAATATATTTTAATTATATTTATCTTATGAATGCTCGAACAATATTAAATTAACGACCAAGCTTTTTCTCTGGAGTTTTAAATGGTAGAATTAGAATACCATTATCATTATCAATAAATATGGCGTTGTTTTTGTTTTATTGTGAAAATTTTTGACAAGAAATCATGCACAAGTTTTTAACAAAATAAGCATTCATATATATACATTACATTTTTTCGATGTAGTTTGTACAGTTCACTACAGCACAATGAAGATAAAATTATAAAATATAATAATCAAAGATATAATAGTTAAAGCTAAGCTATCCGATAACACATTCATTCTATTTTATGTTTTTTTTTATGTAGATCTAGAGATATTCGTATTTAATCTAGATCCACGGAAATTTATAAATGTATTTTGAAACAATTCGTTTAGACACAAAAAACAGAAGAAGATCTGCATGTTTCAGGTTAGACTGAGAAAAAATAGAGTAGGTCGGCCGTTTTTTTTTTTTTAAATTTAATTTTTTTCTTTCTTTTTTGGAGGGTTGAGTTGCTTTATTACTATAGATTACGAAGTAATTTGTCTTTCATACTTAAGTCTGGCTAGAAGTCTTAATTCTCATTGCTGTAATTTAACTTTATGTCGATTTACTTAAAGCAAGTGTAAAAATCTAAGCTGAAAACTTCACACACTACAATTTTGTTTTGAAAGAGTGTGATAAAATAGCTAGGGTCGGAGGTTAAACTAGATTAGGTAGGGGTACCTGAAAACATACATATGTTTGGCCTTATCATGCTGTATGCTGGCTTGATAAATGTTTAAGTTGTTGTTTTGATCTACTGTGTGTTATGTACACGTATGTTTTGCTATCGATCCCTTTTGTATGGATGTAAGGAAGCATAAAGTTGAATTGAATTGAATTGTATCAACATTTGTTCGCGATGTATATATATATGCTGTTGTTCGTTGTGATTTTTTTTAATAAAATAAAGATTTAATATATAGCCAGTTAGTGCCATTATTAATAAAGGTTACATTTGTTGTTTTTTGCTAAGAAATAGTAAATGGTTATTCTTAAAACCATGTTAAATAAAAGACACTGACAAAGTAATTAAGTTCGTCGGTTTTTCAGCACACAGGAAACAGATTTACGAAAACACTAAAGGTTACAATGTTATTGAATAACAATTTTGTCCATTTGCTTATCTGAGATACATGTAGGCTATGCAGTATATATCAACCCACATTTCAAAATCGCTCTTCGTGTTTCTGTATCTTGTAATTTTGGCAATAGTTTTCCCGTTAGTTAATGGCACTGCAACCTAACTTTTTAGTACATATTGATTTTTATTTTTAGAGTTAACTTTTCGGCTCCTTATTGCCAAAATATATCCTATCTGCGTCATGATTCTTAAATCTAACTTTGAATGTAAATCAATACCATCCGGGCGTCTGTATGTCCGCATCGATATGTGGTAAAGTGTCAGAAGATCGGAGGAGTAGCCTCCCTTCCTCAATTCATCGTTAATATTCTTGTAACAGTTGAAGGGGTACAATTTTCAATTTGCCAGCTAACTGTAATGCTATACCCTAAATCCGATTCTATGGGCATAAGATAGGTCCAAATCACAGGTTTACGACGCGCGCGCAAAAAAAAATTAAACTGTGGTCCAAATCTAACAAACTAATCACCAGGTCTCTATGGTTAGTCCGAATCGGTCAAAAACATTGTAATCATACAAATAAGAAAATACCCCTACTGTATGTCAACGAAAAATTAAAAGTTGGGTATAAAACAAACTTACCGTTATATGTGGTCCATTTACTCACCGAGCCCATTTAAGGTGGAGATGGAAATTTGTGTCTCAAGCACAGTACGAGTGAAGTGGATTTGTATCATCAACGTTGATTGGTCTCTTAATTTTAAAGAACCAATCAGCGCCGAGAAAACAAATGTACTTCGCATGAACTGAAGTGGTTTACCTGTTACCATCTCTGACCCATTTGTGTTTGAGACACATTTTTGTTAAAATCTGTGCTTTCAATGGGCTGTGATGAGCAAATGGGTATAACTATGAACTGAGATACCGGTAAGTTTGTTTTCTACTTGAGTTTAATACTTAAAATGTCAGCGCCCCAGTCAGTAGCTGTCACGGTGTTCGAGGTGTTGAGATTTTCTAAAAAATATGTTGATTATTCTAATTATAGGAAAGATACAAGACGACCATGGCGGAATAAGAGGCACGCATCACAGTAAGAATATCGCTTTAGCGTGTTTTGGGACATTGTAACTTGTCTTCTTGTGGAAGTATTGCCCTTTTGATAGTGCTATCTCACTGAAGCGTACCGCCGAAGACACCAAGCCACACACCCACCCAGTCACATTATACTGACAACAGGCGAACCAGTCGTCCCACTTCGTTAATGCTGAGCGCTAAGCAGAAACGACCACTTTTATAGATTTTTGGTGTGTCTTGGCCAGTGGACAGAAACCAGCGCCTACCTCACAGGAGTGAGCGCTCAACCGAAGGCCAAATGTTAGGCAGTGTCAAGGGAGACGTTAGGAAGAAGAAAGTAAGTTCGAAAGAAGAGAAAAGATTCTAAATTTAGTCGCCTTAAACGATGCAATAAGGACAGCAGGTACAATTATAACGCCCTCCGTGCAGGACAGGGATAAGGTCAAACCAGCCACAAGAAAAGGGAAAACATGCAAAATAAGGGTACGTTGCATCGGCTATATCTCGTTATGGTGAAAACTACATCTAACAAACAGTGGAGCGAAAACGAGAACCATTTAAAGGAAGAAACACTGAGGAAATTCCAAGGCTCTAAGAAGCATGCTCCGACAGTTGACAGACGTATGATGGTAAGTTAAGTTTGATTTCTATCCAAGTTGTAAATTAAATGTACATGTGCTACTTTTTAAGCTACCAAAGTATGTTAAAAGGCCCACTACCTTTCTTAAATTTCAGAATTTTTTTTTAAAAAAACAAAAACTAACACAAGACATTATCGATGGTCTAAGATGAGGTTTCTAATACCAAACAAATACAAGATTCGATGCGTAAGCAAAGTGTACAGTGAAACGCAGTGATAGTCACCAAACGCGCGGTATTAGGACGACTGCAGAAATCATAAGACGACCCTGGTTATAAAAATAATTTATTTTAATTAAATTGTTCAGGATGTGGTGGTAAATGAACTATTTACGGTAAGCTAATAACTTTTGCAACTCTACAAAATATTATCAATCTCCATTTATATTCCAATTTAAAAAAGAAAACTGTTCTGCATAGGTAGTGGGCCTTTGAACAAATTATCTGTATCAATTGAGAGTTATCCCATTGTAACTTACATATGTGATTGTATGGTAAACCGTTTCTTTGGGACTGGGGACATAATACGATTCAGAATGGCTGAGATGAGGTTTACGATGTGTTTTGATGAATTTGCGAGCGCCGAAGGCGCGAAATTTTGCTGTTTGGGAGTCTTGGGGTCTCACCCGGGAAAAAACATACGATTTAGAATGGCTGAAATGAATTTTACAATGTATTTTGATGATTTTAAAGCGTTCTTAACACGGTAATTTTTCGATTTAGAAATGATAATTGTGAATGCCGTCATACCATTATATAACCCTGCTTGATCTGAACATACCGGAATCACACCATCGGTACATTGTTGTGTAACTCAAAATAATATTGAATGATTGTCTTGTTAAGACATAAAAATTAATCTTTCTAGAGACATTTTTTGAAATGGTATAATCCCTAGATGGGCATTTTTATTCTAGTTCGTGTGTATTAAATGTTCATTGTTAAAGGTTTGAACATTACGTGCTTGAACGTTTTAGGAAACGCGTCGCGCAGCGGAAAAAAAATCTAAAGGAAGTACGAAAAATGGACAGGAGGACCTTTTTTTCTTTCAAATGTACACTTTTAGAACAAACAAAGTGTGCGTATCTAGGTAGAAAACGGCTCTTAAAATCAGAAGATGAAAGTTCGGGAATAAAAAGATCTTGTTACGCCATCATCACGATACTTCATGTAATCAAGTCGTCTAGTGATGCTACGAGGTTAATCAGAATAAAGAAGGTATGCTTGCAAATTATATTTCCCCAAAATACTGCATGAATTTAAAAAAACGTAGCATGTATGTAAGTCAATCGCGACATCTCGGAGTAATTTCCGTGAATCGTCGGAAATATATCACTATTTCCGAAGATTACCGGAAATTTCTCCGAGGGGATCCGATTGGTATGTAAGTGCGTAGGAGTAATCTCCCATTGACAACTCATTTTACAAAGGTCTAGGGGAGACAATCCAGATAAAAAATCTAAACTGGAATGGTTTAAAACGCAAACAAAAAACGAGCTTAAAATGTTTAAAGTGAGTTAGAACTTAGGTCTTCCTTTACTCGCCTTTCACATACAAACACAACTAAGAAAATTGTGTTGTCATTTAAGATGCTCAAGTAACAAATTCCCCATAGAAGAGAAGTTGGCACAATGTCCAAAATGGATGTGTACATTTTGTAATAACTTTGTAGGGGACGAATTTCATTATTTTTTCAAATGTACGGATGGAAGAATGGTTGAAATAAGAGAGAAGTATGTCTCATCGTATTACTTAGTATAGTAAAAATTCATCGACAAACCAAATAAAAGGTTTGGTATCAGGTTGTCATAAGACATTATTAGATATGCATCCTTTTCACCACGACATTGGTATAATTGCATGCATCTTTTCTTTCTCAGTTTTTTTAGCTGTCATCTAATTTAGAATTGTATTTTAATACCTAATGCTATCCATTTTCATATACTCTATTGTCGAGTTCATACCCTTGATACTCTAATATATATACTATATCCCTACTTGTCATTAACGGTTGAATGGATTTTCATGGGTGACTAGTAATGTCAATGTGGGGAACAAGGAATAAATGACCTGAACATCCAATAATTAAGGATGTTGCTGCTTGCAACATGACGTACGGTTTGAAGGATGAATGACACAACCGATATCTAGTCGGCTAAGTACGAAAGACAGGAATTCGTAAGGACCCGGATTATCATGGTGGAAGGCAAACGCGGCACGGGATGTGACTGAACATTAGAATAGCAGAAGGCTATGTGTGTGTAGACAAGGATTATACTTACGGCGACTAGATAAGAATAACCACTCACACGTTCGAAGCAAAACCCTCTATAACAAACATAAATATGCGTTGGTGTCTCTTATCCGTCCTTTATCTCTTTAGCTATATCCTAATTTGTAACCTTTGTTTTGTTTTGATATATAAAGTAAACATATATAGACATATTTAAGCTATCACGTGACAAACTATCATTGTAATTTTATATTTATTTGTTCGGAAAGGACGTCAGTAAGTTGTAATAACTTTTGCCCAATCCATTTGTCTTTTGTTACAATAAAATTGATTTAAACTATAAAAGAGGGATATCTATAAGATGATATCTTATATATCTTATAGGAGATAAGGAAATATAGCGGATCGACGTGGACTCGAACCTGGGACCCCTGATCATTAGCCAGGTATTCCGCCTATGAACTACCTCACCTATGGTCGAACTAGTCCGATTCCGCTACTAATAGACCGTGTTTAGCGCGTATAAGGAAATGCTAGACCGGGATTCGAACCCACGACCTCCGAACACTAGCCGAATGCTTCACCGCTGAGCTACCTGGTCACCGATGACCTCCCTCCTTTTACCAGACTCTTATACTTTTAGTTGGGCGCCAATTTTGTAACAAGCGAGTAGAAAATGTAACGGTCAGACTGGGATTCAAACCCGGGACCTCCGAACACTAGCCGAATACTCTACCTGGTCACCGACACAGGCACACGCACACGCATTTTTGTTTTTTTTGTTTTTTTTGTTGTTTTTTTTTTGGGGGGGGTCGTGTTGGCATTCCCCATTTTATATTTTTACGGCACTGGTAATTTTAAACATTTCACACAATTTTTTTTTAGCATTATCGAAAAATGATTATATAACAAAATCGTGACCGGCTCGGCTCTATGCATGGCATTATTAGTTTCATATGATTTTAGATAGCTTGTATTATTATGAGTTTGAATCTAAGCTATTTCATTTGCTATTTACACTGAGATTTTTGGAGAAGGTAAGTTCTAGTAATCAAACCAATTTTTATCAATGTAATATTTGACAAACACACGTACCTGTTATCTGCTGTTGTAAATCATCTGTATTATGAACATTCGTATGTTCGAGTTACTTCCCCTACATTATATGCGGGCCACAGGCTTAGGTCAAAGTTCAAACTGCTATATAAGGTAATACTGTGTCTGAGAACCGTAGGTAATGACTATATATGGACACAGAAAAGTTAGTCTTGTACGCTAATGAATCTGCCCCGGCCTTTGGCCTGATAATTCAATAAGATATTACCAAAAAAGGCAGCTGATAGGTATGACCACTAAATCAATGCACTATACCTGTATACCATATGTCACCCCGACTACCAACACACACTTTGGCATTTATCGAACGTAAACAACAAAATACACGTGTAAAAACTCTAAACTCCAGTGTGTATGTTTTATATATTTTTAATTAGGTATGATAAAACCAAACTACGATTTTTTTCTGGTTCAAACTCGGTTAGAACTACACTCATTCAGCTCTTAGTGAGGATAGTAGCTCGTGACCAAATAAGGACAGACATACTTTGAGAGGGGTTTTTCCAAGAAAACGTCTAAGCGCTTCTGATGCATCACAAGATGATCGTGGTTTTATTCTAACTTTGAGGGAAGAGGTATAGGGAGGTGAAACTCTAGATATGTCAGGTAAGCTATATAGACAATGTAATTTGATGTAATGTGTCGATAGATAATACACGTGGAATATAGCGTTAACTCATCAGCACAGTCAGTTATTATCGTTACAATAAAGACCAATCGCTTCAAACTATTCAGATTTCATTCCAAGCTAGGACAAGGATAAAACATGTATCACTGTGAAGAGGAATTGTATTTACTAACATTAAGCGATGTTTCAATATACCCACCAGTTCCACTGTGTAACTCACATACCAAAATATATAGATATTAATATCAAATCTGTCCTGTGTTATAGCCACCAGTTCCACTGTGTAACTCACATACCAAAATATATAGATATTAATATCAAAACTGTCCTGTGTTATAGCCACCAGTTCCACTGTGTAACTCACATACCAAAATATATAGATATTAATATCAAAACTGTCCTGTTTTATAGCCACCAGTTCCACTGTGTAACTCACATACCAAAATATATAGATATTAATATCAAAACTGTCCTGTGTTATAGCCACCAGTTCCGCTGTGTAACTCACATACCAAAATATATAGATATTAATATCAAAACTGTCCTGTGTTATAGCCACCAGTTCCACTGTGTAACTCACATACCAAAATATATAGATATTGATATCAAAACTGTCCTGTGTTATAGCCACCAGTTCCACTGTGTAACTCACATACCAAAATATATAGATATTAATATCAAAACTGTCCTGTGTTATAGCCACCAGTTCCACTGTGTAACTCACATACCAAAATATATAGATATTATATCAAAACTGTCCTGTGTTATAGCCACCAGTTCCACTGTGTAACTAAAAAATATAGATATTATATCAAAACTGTCCTGTGTTATACCAAATACCAAAATATATAGATATTGATATCAAAACTGTCCTGTGTTATAGCCACCAGTTCCACTGTGTAACTCGCATACCAAAATATATAGATATTGATATCAAAACTGTCCTGTGTTATAGCCACCAGTTCCACTGTGTAACTCACATACCAAAATATATAGATATTGATATCAAAACTGTCCTGTGTTATAGCCACCAGTTCCACTGTGTAACTCACATACCAAAATATATAGATATTATATCAAAACTGTCCTGTGTTATAGCCACCAGTTCCACTGTGTAACTCACATACCAAAATATATAGATATTAATATCAAAACTGTCCTGTGTTATAGCCACCAGTTCCACTGTGTAACTCACATACCAAAATATATAGATATTAATATCAAAACTGTCCTGTGTTATAGCCACCAGTTCCGCTGTGTAACTCACATACCAAAATATATAGATATTAATATCAAAACTGTCCTGTGTTATAGCCACCAGTTCCACTGTGTAACTCACATACCAAAATATATAGATATTGATATCAAAACTGTCCTGTGTTATAGCCACCAGTTCCGCTGTGTAACTCACATACCCAAAATTATATAGATATTGATATCAAAACTGTCCTGTGTTATAGCCACCAGTTCCACTGTGTAACTCACATACCAAAATCAAAATATATAGATATTAATATCAAAACTGTCCTGTGTTATAGCCACCAGTTCCACTGTGTAACTCACATACCAAAATATATAGATATTGATATCAAAACTGTCCTGTGTTATAGCCACCAGTTCCACTGTGTAACTCACATACCAAAATATATAGATATTGATATCAAAACTGTCCTGTGTTATAGCCACCAGTTCCGCTGTGTAACTCACATACCAAAATATATAGATATTAATATCAAAACTGTCCTGTGTTATAGCCACCAGTTCCACTGTGTAACTCACATACCAAAATATATAGATATTAATATCAAAACTGTCCTGTGTTATAGCCACCAGTTCCACTGTGTAACTCACATACCAAAATATATAGATATTAATATCAAAACTGTCCTGTGTTATAGCCACCAGTTCCACTGTGTAACTCACATACCAAAATATATAGATATTGATATCAAAACTGTCCTGTGTTATAGCCACCAGTTCCACTGTGTAACTCACATACCAAAATATATAGATATTAATATCAAAACTGTCCTGTGTTATAGCCACCAGTTCCACTGTGTAACTCACATACCAAAATATATAGATATTGATATCAAAACTGTCCTGTGTTATAGCCACCAGTTCCACTGTGTAACTCACATACCAAAATATATAGATATTAATATCAAAACTGTCCTGTGTTATAGCCACCAGTTCCGCTGTGTAACTCACATACCAAAATATATAGATATTGATATCAAAACTGTCCTGTGTTATAGCCACCAGTTCCGCTGTGTAACTCACATACCAAAATATATAGATATTGATATCAAAACTGTCCTGTGTTATAGCCACCAGTTCCACTGTGTAACTCACATACCAAAATATATAGATATTAATATCAAAACTGTCCTGTGTTATAGCCACCAGTTCCACTGTGTAACTCACATACCAAAATATATAGATATTAATATCAAAACTGTCCTGTGTTATAGCCACCAGTTCCACTGTGTAACTCACATACCAAAATATATAGATATTAATATCAAAACTGTCCTGTGTTATAGCCACCAGTTCCACTGTGTAACTCACATACCAAAATATATAGATATTAATATCAAAACTGTCCTGTGTTATAGCCACCAGTTCCACTGTGTAACTCACATACCAAAAATATATAGATATTGATATCAAAACTGTCCTGTGTTATAGCCACCAGTTCCACTGTGTAACTCACTACCAAAATATATAGATATTATATCAAAACTGTCCTGTGTTATAGCCACCAGTTCCACTGTGTAACTCACATACCAAAATATATAGATATTAATATCAAAACTGTCCTGTGTTATAGCCACCAGTTCCACTGTGTAACTCACATACCAAAATATATAGATATTGATATCAAAACTGTCCTGTATATCAAAACTGTCCTGTGTTATAGCCACCAGTTCCACTGTGTAACTCACATACCAAAATATATAGATATTAATATCAAAACTGTCCTGTGTTATAGCCACCAGTTCCACTGTGTAACTCACATACCAAAATATATAGATATTAATATCAAAACTGTCCTGTGTTATAGCCACCAGTTCCACTGTGTAACTCACATACCAAAATATATAGATATTGATATCAAAACTGTCCTGTGTTATAGCCACCAGTTCCGCTGTGTAACTCACATACCAAAATATATAGATATTAATATCAAAACTGTCCTGTGTTATAGCCACCAGTTCCGCTGTGTAA
Source organism: Argopecten irradians (assembly GCF_041381155.1). NCBI lineage: Eukaryota > Metazoa > Mollusca > Bivalvia > Pectinida > Pectinidae > Argopecten > Argopecten irradians. The sequence goes on from NC_091136.1 coordinate 53,436,049, forward strand.
CTCACATACCAAAATATATAGATATTGATATCAAAACTGTCCTGTGTTATAGCCACCAGTTCCGCTGTGTAACTCACATACCAAAATATATAGATATTGATATCAAAACTGTCCTGTGTTATAGCCACCAGTTCCACTGTGTAACTCACATACCAAATATATAATAGATATATAATATACCAAATATATAGATATTGATATCAAAACTGTCCTGTGTTATAGCCACCAGTTCCACTGTGTAACTCACATACCAAAATATATAGATATTGATATCAAATGTCCTGTGTTATAGCCACCAGTTCCGCTGTGTAACTCACATACCAAAATATATAGATATTGATATCAAAACTGTCCTGTGTTATAGCCACCAGTTCCACTGTGTAACTCACATACCAAAATATATAGATATTAATATCAAAACTGTCCTGTGTTATAGCCACCAGTTCCACTGTGTAACTCACATACCAAAATATATAGATATTAATATCAAAACTGTCCTGTGTTATAGCCACCAGTTCCACTGTGTAACTCACATACCAAAATATATAGATATTAATATCAAAACTGTCCTGTGTTATAGCCACCAGTTCCACTGTGTAACTCACATACCAAAATATATAGATATTGATATCAAAACTGTCCTGTGTTATAGCCACCAGTTTTTAGATTGAACTTAAAGGCCCACTACCTTTACGACACGACTTTTGATTTTTAAAATTAATGGGAATGTAAAATGAAATTGATAATTTTTAGAGCCCCAAAACTTGCATTTGTTTGGTGTTGTAACCTTATTTTAGGCCTTCGATATATATTTTCTTATGTTATTCAATTCAATGGAATGAAATCGTGACTTTATATTCAGTATAGTTGTTTACGAAGCGCCGAGTATAACAGTGAGCTGATGGCATTGCTTATGACACAGTAAAGATACGTATACGGTAGTATTAAACAAGGTATACATACGTAACCCAAGCGTCATGGTCGAATGAAGATATTCAGTTAGCAATAATAGAAATAAAATTGCGCATCACCAGTACAACAATATAATTACGTCACAACGATGGTAACGACAATACAATCTTATCATTGCCTTGCATTATATACTGAAGGTAGGATATTTGACACACAATGTTGTTAGAAAAAGCTAATTATTCATCCCCTTTGGAATGAAAAGGAGATTTCAACCATAGGTAGTTGGTAAACTATTCTAAACTCTTAAAAACTTGTAATCTTACTTTCTGCGTGAGATTTTACTGTCTTTTACCCTGGACAGAGATGTCTACAAATTCACCGGTGTGAGATTGATCATCACACCCCGAAGAAGAGAATTATGTCACATACAATCAAAAGGACGAAAAAATAGTCTCAAGAGATACCGTCTCAAGACGAATCCGTTGCTCGCAAGTCAAAATTGATGACGTTATCGACAAAGTGCCGCATGAATTCTTGACGCCACTTTTCCCGTAATCTGGCATATCCTAGGGGTTGAGAGAAAAAAGAGAGAATCATGATCTCACAACTTTTAAAAAGCATGTCGGTGAATGGTGGGAGAATTTTCGATCTCACCCCAGGGTTAAGATATATTTAGCTAATTAATATGCGAGATTTTCTCATGTTCTCAACAATTATATGACGATGTGGCAGCAGTATTATGACGTCACGACAACAGTAACAAAACGTCAGGCTCACGAAAACAATAAAATGACGTCACAACATTGGTAACGATTAAAGCAGGTCACGTTATTCTTGCTGGCTATTCTGTCACGTCAATATTGGAGACACGAGAAAAAGAATCATTCACCATATTTCGGACGGTGGGGATCTCAAACCTCGGTATAAAACACAAGCCTTATGTTTGATAACTTCTGAAAACTATCTTGCTCCACGCGTTGAGATTGAAATATTCTATAAATCTTACACATTACGCCTACTCCCTTATTAGCTTAATTGCCAACCACCTGGTTTTTAAAGTAGGTCGTTTCTGGCCTTTAATATTGTCAAGTTAAAAAATAGTCCATAGACGTTGCGTGGCGTCATTAATTCCAGCATAATTTGTCGATGACGTTATTTTGATGCTTGAAGACGATGTGATGATGGCTTTGTGAAAAGGTAGTTCTCCTTAGTATGGAAGAAGATTCATAATGAAACATTTTGATTGGGTATCCCTCGATCGGCAAGCCTCGTGCTGGTTAACCAAAATGTTTTTTCTCGATAAAGATGCTCCACCACCGACAGAGCCTAAACGATACTCATCATTTGAACGATAATTGGTGTTTAATCGTGTATATGTATGTCTAATTGACACAAAAAATAATTTGTTTTGGTGTTGGTGCATGCGCAATCAGTACTTCATTCTATATAGGATATAGTGCCACGGAATTTTTTCGGGATGCAATTAATCATTTTTTATATTTTTAACTCGAAGTAAAATAAGAAGCTCAAACTCTTCAATGGTAGTAATGGTGTAAAGTAAGTAACTTTTGTAACTGAAGAAAAATACTAAACCGTCTGCCCTTGTTTTTGATAGTGAAAAAATACCATTTGTCAGCGGTGGAGCATCTTTAACCATAAAATACTTTGATTTGTTCTAATAGAAATCAGTGTGTGGCGTATCCCTGTAGTTAACCTCCCGGACTTTTATCTATTTCCACTCCTGTTTTCAGTCATGTGATACATCCTCAATAAAACACTCCCAACCACACCCCGTAACTCGTATACATTCACCTGTATATGGATATATGTTTTCTACAACTAATTAACTCTCTCCTATGTAAATTAAATAAATAACGTGCTCGAGGTGGACCGCCTTTCTTGTCCAGTCCTGTTACCCGGGCCTCAATGTGCTCCGTAAGCATATGAACAGACCTCCCTGGTGTCTATTTACGGCCGTATTACTAACACACTCCAGATAGTTCTATGTTCAATATGGTCAAGGCCACAGGATGGTGCCAAGCCAGTGTGAAGTTCCACGGGTATATATATTATAAATGTTATGAATGATGGCTTTTCTATAAATACATCTTGTAAGTCGAAACAGGTACAAAATGTCATGTATACATACTACCAGTAGAATGAAGTCTTACTAAAGTCCGAATTTCAAATCATCCAGTTGAAAAACAGATATAATATTATGTAATATTTTGTAATAATACACTATATTAATCTGCGGAAAAGATAGAACATAAGTTAACTATGAAATATTGGTCTAATATAGGCTTAAAGACCTGTTATTTCGAAGCACGAAGGCACATTAATGCATTAGGGGGCATGTGAGACTGTCGAGTGTAATTTTAGTAGAGCAAGGTCTGGGGGCAGGGGAGACTGTCGAGTGTAATTTTAGTAGAGCAAAGTCTGAATTTTTTTATATTAATCACTATAATACATAATGTAATAGGAATGTATTTGTACATATAGAACTTGACCGCAGCCTCTTGATTGCTTTCCCTCTGGGTCTGTAATTGTACCTGCTGCCTCGATAGCATGATCTTAAAAGACGACTAAAATTAGGATATTATTTTTTCTCTTCACCCTAACTGACTTTCTTCTTCCTAACGTCTCTCTTGATACCGCCTCACTTCTGGCCTTCTGCTGAGCGCTCGCCCCTGTGAGGTAGGCTCCGGGTTCTGCCCCCTGGCCGAGACACACCAAAGTCTATAAAAGTGGTGGTTTCCGCTTAGCATTAAGAGAGTGGGACGACTGATTCGCCCCTTTTCCGTATAATGTGTCCATACCACGCACTGCATATTTCATACAAGCAATACACCGCATACATGAGAGACCGTCCTTACAATCCAGTGGCTGTTAATAGGACGTTGATTATACCCCTGCAGCGAAATTAAGAGGGAGGGGTATACTGGATCGGGTTTTCCGTTTGTCCGTCTGCTGTCTGTATACACAACTTTGTCCGGTTAACTCCTCCTAAACTACTTGACAGATTTTGATAAAAATTGGTACACAGAACCCTGACATAAAGGGGAGTTGAGTAAACAATATAGGGTTCTGTAAAGACTATATTAATGGAGTTATTACTAAATTTGTGCAGCGGGGATTATTAGTCGTCCTCTATGGCGACAGTTCTAGTTTAATCACACAAACAAACAAACAAGTACGTACATATTGAATTTTCAAGTTTTGCCATGTATGCATGTAAACATGGGCTTATTGTCGGGAAATATGCGAGTCTGCAAACAGAAGAACATGGGAATTGTTAAAAGATGTTAAATATACTTTTTATTTCTAGCTGTGTCAAATAAGAGGGAGATAATCCTATAAAAAAGCAGAATGATCCGTCGAATCATATTTGTGATATTAGTATCATAACAATTACATAGGTAAATCCTATTAGTCATCACAGCTTGGTGAATCATGATGTTCTCAATATAAATTATATCACACAGATAGCGAACTACCGTGTAAAAACAAAGTAATATGGATAATCGCGTGTTCATGTGATAACGAAATGGTTAAAAATAAATCATAATTCAAATTATCGATGGAACTATAAATAAATGGCAACACCTCGAGCTATCTGAGTATTTGATTTCTCGAAACAAACTTAAGTCAAAAACTGACTTAAGTCAATATTTTTTTACATAAGTTACATAAGAAGAAAAAAACTTAAGTTTTAACTCAAGTCTGCACTTTTTAGCTCGCCTATTCGAAGAATAAGGGGAGCTAATGTTGTCACCCCGGCGTCGGCGTCGGCGTCAGCGTTGGCGTCCCATTTCACGTTAAGGTTTTTGATCAAGTTTCTATTTTGTCTATTGTTTAAGCTTAAGTCATCATAAATGTTTATGATTTTATTTTTCTAATGTGTTTGGATGCTGAACGTGATAATACAACCAATTTGGGGCCCTTTAGTTTTTTTTTTGAGTCTGTTAATTTGTCATATTTCCATGTTTGAATAGTAAATACTTGAACATCAACTTCTTCTGAATAGGCGATCTTTGCTGTTCTCCAACAGCTCTTGTTTTTCGAGAAATCAGAGCTAGGTCTCTGATTACAAGAGTTCGAGTTGACGAGAACGAGAAGTTGATATTCTTATTTATAATTTACTCGGCAATACTTTTTCTTTCTCGTGTATCAATGTTTATGTTTGTGTTCCACAGCTAGAACCAGTTAAGACGTAAACGGAGGGTCTCATTAGTAAAGACTCCTGGGGATATATTTTCCTGTTCAAGGGATATGGTCAAGAGCCAGACCGATAGCGCAAGCGTGTGTGAATTTCGAAAAGGGCAGTTAGTGTAGATCTGAACTTCAGCATGGAAATTGAAAAATGTATTCTCTAAAACGGGATTTATTTTACCCGGATATCCACTGGACAGTGGACATTATCTGGTCATATAGTGAAATATATCACATCTTCCAATAAACCATGATGATGGGGTCGGATACATTATGTACCCAACTACGGTTTCTGGATTAAGTTTAGACACGTCTGTAGAAATACTTCAAAGTTAATGTCGTAAAGAGTTTTCAATTTTGAATTAATTCTGTTAGCGTTGATATTGGGAGTTGGAAACAAGATTGAAAACTTTATTTGTTTTTACTTGTGCAGCATATTGACCATCTGGTTTCTTACTTGTGGTGTTTTGGGATAGGTCAAATATCTGCAAGCAAAGAGCTGCAAAACGATTCATGAATAGTCAGCTATGCTAGGCAAGAGCTGCAAAAATGATTCATGGATAGGCAAAGAGCTGGAAAAAGATTCATGAAAAGGCAAAGAGCTGTAAAACGATTCATGAATAGTCAGATATTCTAGGCAAGAGCTGCAAAATGATTCATGAACAGTCAAAGAACTGCAAAACGATTCATGAATAGTCAGATATTCTAGTCAAGAGCTGCAAAATGATTCATGAACAGTCAAAGAACTGCAAAACGATTCATGAATAGTCAGATATTCTAGGCAAGAGCTGCAAAATGATTCATGAACAGTCAAAGAGCTACAAAATGATTCATGAATAGTCAGATAGTCTAGGCAAGAGCTGCAAAACGATTCTGATAGTCAAAGAGCTGCAAAAAGATTTATGAATAGTCAGATATATGTATTCTAGGCAATAGCTGCAAAACGATACGATCAATAGTAGAGTATTTACCTTGTCCGGTAATTCCAGGAAAAATAGATAAAAAGAAAACATACGAATTTAAAAAATCGGGCAAAAGCAAAAAGAGCAAGTGTTGTAAATGTTTCTAACGTCTTTTATTGACACACATTGTCCTGTAGACATCTCATTGATATTTTCTGTTTCATTGGGTCGAGGAGGAACTGGTGGCGAGACGTAGGAAACAATTGTTTTATTTTATTTTATTTTATTTTTTTTATATTTTTTTATTTTTTTTTTTTGAAAGCGACGACTGCTAACGCTTTCGGATTTTACAACCGAAAAGAAAACCAGAGAAAAAATACACAGGAAAAAAAGAAATGTTTCGTTATCGACATTTTACTATATGCTGTATTTGCGCACCTTTGTCGACATGACGTTTCTATTTGATGTTTGTATCGAACATTGTATACATGTAATCTGAAATATATGTCTTTTATGTTATGTGAAAATACATTTAGTGATAATTTACCGAATGTTCATTTCATACTTATCATATATAAAGGTATAACAGTCTTCCAATATTGACTTTTGATTACTTTTCAAACTTTCGATGTAATCATCTCCACATATTACTATCGTCCTAATCAGATATGACTCAGTAGGAATTGATAATCAGCTCAGGTGTAAATACGCCAGGTGTAAATAAAGACAAGTGGTAACAGAGGTTCTGATTCATGGTTTGTTTAGATCACCAGTGTGTCGCTGTGTCAGTCGTACGCCATTGATAAACCCGTGCCGGTATGACAAATCGGGGCCGGACACACCTGGGGTCGGGACTACTGCAGTCATCGGTCGAGGTCACGTCTATCTACCTGTATACATTATACAGTTAACATTAAATTTATGACTGGGTTCACTCCTTATCAAACAATGGATATTTCGAAATAAACAATGCAACGTCACAACAAAAACATTCAGTGTAAACCGCAAATTAATTATAATATATCACAGAAATCAACCAATGAAATAACGACTTATAAAATGTACATCAACAATCGACAATTAATTATAATATATCACAGAAATCAACCAATGAAATAATGACTTATAAAATGTACATCAAGAATCGACAATTAACACGCCGTTATAAGTAGGCATATATCATACTGTTTCTTTCAGTTTGAATGATAACTTTAAGCTGCTTCAATTCTTTTGTTTTAAGATACGAACTATGATACTTACAATGTATACTAAATTGAAGAAAGAATGTATACATTTTTAGCATCTTATTATTGCGAGCGAACTACCAGATCTACTTGATATTAAAGTAAGAAATTTTATATCCTTGTCTATGTTTCACTCTTTCGGGAATTACTATCTTCTCGTTTACTGTTGTTATTCTATATGATCATAATATATTTTGCTATCCGCAATGTCGTTTCAAGTTTTGTGTTCCGTTTACTCATAACTGGGAACTCGCAACCAAAGGCAAGCTATAAACGTCAAAGAGACTCACCTCCTATTACAGGATACCCAATTGGAAACAATAAAGAACTGGGGGCATTATAAACTCAGTTATTGGCGGTAAGTTGCTAGGTTAATGTGCTATAGTTTCTGATCTGTGTATCTTAGAAATCTTTGTTCTGTCGTGTAGAAGTAACTGTGATATTGTAGACCATATTGTTGTGGCATCATTCGTGAGAGTGTAACGGCTCTCCTGCATGTAGGGCGTTAGAATTGTACCAAAAGCGAGGATCTTATCTTTTCTCTTCTTCCAAATGCCTCCCTTGGCACCACCTCACTTTTCGCCTTTAGTGGAGCGCTTGTCCCTGTGAGGTATAGGCTCTGGGTTCTGTCCCTTAGCCGAGACACACCATAGTCTATAGTAATGCTCAGCATATATATACATACGGGGAGTGGTGTGACTGGTTCGCCATTTGTCAGTATAATGTGACCGGATGGGGTGTGTTACTTCGGGTGTGTCTTCGGCTGCATCTTCTTCTTCTTTGACTTTATTCCTCCATAAATGAAGAGTTTATACTAAACTTTAAGACAAAGAATTACAAAAAGAAATATGGAAGCGATTACATTAATAACACATATTTGACGTCCTAAATCAGGAAATTATTATAAGAAAATTCAGATGAAAAAAATATATATATAGAGAAGAAAAATTCTATACAACAATAAGAAAAATGATTAAATACAAACTGACATCTTCAAAAACAGCATGATATAAATGTAAATATGTACACATGTTTACTGAAACGCTAATTCGACAGCTTTCACAGAAAAGCAACAACAAACGTAAGCAAATCTTATAGAATACCCATCATCCGGTAATAGTTCCTGTATATAATCAGGGATGTACCCTAATTGGACTCAAATAAGTTTATGTCTATCTAAATGGTCTAATTTTACGTATAACTCAAGTGGATATTTGTTGACAATATTTGTGAAGAATTCATCACGTAGATCAAATAGATCTTGATGTTTACAATCAAATAAGTAATGGGCTAAAGCATCATGAGATATCACATTACATTTCGCACAACAACCACAGAGTTGCTACTCTACTGCAAATATTAGCTTGAAAAGAAGATAGGTGTTTCCAAAGAACCCAATGCAAACATTTAATCATTACGCACCACGCATGGGAGGCCGTCCTTACTTGACCTTGGCTGTTAATAGGACGTTAATTTAATAGAAAAAAAAATGGAAATATCCTTGCTTTCTATGTCGAATTCTTACCAATTTTACTAATAAAACCTACAAGACATTAGCCAAACCACACTGGTCCATTCTGATGGCGGATCGTTGTTTTTCGTTTTACGAAAAGCATGCTCTTTTTGTTGAAAACAAGGCAGAAAATATTTATATCCGGCTTTATTTAATATAGAAATAATGCAGTTTCGTGTAATTATGTTGAAATTTATTATGTAAATATGTAGCTCCACCGCTGACAAATAGTATTTTTTCACTATCAAAAACAGGAGCAGACGATTTAATATTTTTCTTCAGTTACAAAAAATACTTACTTTACACCATTACCACCATTGAAAAGTTTTACCTTCTAATTTCACTTCAAGTTAAAAATATGAAAAATAATTAGTTGCATCCCGAAAAAATTCCGTGGCACTATTTCCTATATGGAATGAAGAACTGATTGCGCATGTACCAAAGGCAAAATGAATTATTTTATATTATTTTTTGTGTTAATTAGACATATATATATACGATTAAACATTTATTATTGTTCAAATGATGACTATCATTTATGCTCTGTCGGCGGTGGAGCATCTTTAATATCTATCAAATAATCATTGTTTTTTTCTCACAAAAGTGTCGCTACCTCTGAAAACACTGCCATATAGTACAATATATAAGTGATAATGTTTAATCAATATCTGTTTCATACAGCAGATAACACTGCACAAATAATTTTCCAACGTGCGTCGGCTTATAAAAACGTTAACATTACCAAGAGATCGTGCAAGTCCTGAGACACTGACGCTTGGAAAGCAGTATCACGATGGTTGGTGATGTTGGAGCGAATCTAGTGGACTATTTTGTGTAGACATCTAGTATAACCACATATTTTTTGATTTTAAAGAAAGGGCAAAAGTATATGTGCATATTATTTAATTTTACTGTGTGAACATCTAAATGGGACACATTGCTTTGATGTGGTTTAATGTTGCTATACTGTTAGGGTTCGCTGTATACAAATGATGGATACACCACCTTTATTTGACATACATACGTAATTGTTAAGGGTGAAAGAACTCGACTTAATTTTTTAATCAGCCTTTTATATAATCTGAGACGACATAAGGAGACATAAAGCAATTAAAAAACTGACTGAAGGAAAACTTACAACTTGGAAAAACACACCATCACCATCAAAATTAGGCAATGACTAGGGTATGGTCCGACTGTCACATGCTGGTGTAACAAAAGGTGACTAATATTGGTTGGTCATGGATCATTGGTGCTCACCATATCGACCGAGTACTAATATAGATGATTGGGTATTGGGGTCAGTAATACGTGTGCAGAGATGCGTGAATGTATTTGGATGGTTAAACCTGTAAATAAAGCTACTTGGATGAATTCCAGTTATACGTGTATTTTGCTGGTATGTAGGCTAATGTATGGTATAGCTTTACCTGATGGTGTGACTTTGCTAACTTTATTTAATATTGACGTCCTCTGGAATGTTCTCTGTCAGGGAAGATTTTAAAAACAAAATTGTCTATCTACTCAGTGGTATGGGTAATGAAGCGTTGTTAACTCGCCATCATGACGTCATATTTATATTATTTCTTATTTTACCCTTCCGTGCCATACATCGCCAATGCTTTTATAGAAATAAGGAATTACTTCTTTCTGAAGGCTGAACTCCAACATCAACATCAACAATAGTTTGGATGTGCAGGTATATCCAAAGCTTTTAAAGATATGTGAGCTATTAGTATACAGTATAGGGTCTTTCATTGACAAAGACTTCAAATGGTTTTGGAAACGAGATGGTTTGTTGAAATGCAAGTAGAACTTTATTAACAGTAACCATGTCTTTTGATCCAGAGTAACTTGTTCATTAAAACGTGGTTGTTTCCGAAACTTTATATTATGCAATGAAAAACGTCACTATGTGGATGGAGGTAACTAGTCGCATTTATGGATATCCTTTAAATAGTTAGTTATCTACTTTGACTGTTCATAGAAACAATGTATTCAAATAAAAGGTGAGAAAGCCTGTGTATTTACAATATATGTGTCCCCACAGTAGATAGGACTATTATAGTTGTTATTATTATCATTAGTTGGTCAGTCATAAAATATAAAAAAAAAACGAACTCTAAACAGTGTCATCTATATTATTGGCTTCTCAAACATGTATGCAAACGAGATCAAATGGTCACGAGGCTCGGCAGACACACGTTGTCAAACGAAGGAAAAACCCGGCGGTCTATTTATAAAACATTACTCAATGATCCATTTATATCCACTGTATATAGTACATATACTTGTATACAGCGATCTCGAGTCATTTCACAACGTGCCCCAGTTAGACATTATTAAACCGGCATTTTGTAAATCTACCTTCTGTGTATATTTTGAACATTCTGATGAAATAGTTGAAATATAGGACATGTCTGACTAATTTGAAGTTATTTTTCAAGATTGTATGGTCATCATGTATAATTTGTACACATGAACAGCGGAAATATATCACTCACAGTTGGCAGTTAGAATTATTGAAACAATTGTACAATTATCATCATCATCCGACAAATGTGTATCTATATGCTTTAATTTTAAAACACTTTGATATGGCAATGTGTTTGGGTGCATATTAGCGATGTACTAATTACAAATGTATATTAAATAAGAAATATTAATCAGAAATATAAAACGGTCTTACCTGCTCTATTGCTGCAGATAATCTGTACAAATAACATACAAAACTAAAACTACTGGAATTTCCACTTAACTTGAAACTTTAATGTCAACTTCTTTCATCGAAGATTGAAGTAGAAAATAAATCTTTGCAAATCCAGTTCTGTAAAACAAGCACGTTTCCAAACTTGTCTAACTCTCTTGACAGGAAAACCTTGGAAACGAACTCCTAATTAGTGCTGAGACATGAATGGACGATCGGATCACCCCATTTTACTACGGCTAGTATTATTGTGGTTCATGTGTTTATGAGTCACGAACTATAGCCTAATACCTGTCTGTTCCACGCTGTCTATACTGACGATACCGGCCACGTGGCCTCAATGTTTATTTACATTAGTCGTTATACACATGAGAAACGTCTGTAGAACAACACAAAACCGACGGGACAATCTAATTCCTATCTGAAATGTTCGGTTTGGTAGAAAATTCTGATTCTGCAATCGTACAAATTACTCGATGGCATTGTGTTTAAAGCTCGTAAAGCAAGCTTTTACACAAAAGAATACCGGCATTTGTATGTAAATGAGGAACAGCCATCTTTGTCTGACCTATTTCATGACGTCAATCTAGTCACATGAGTGTTTCGTCATCTAAAAATAGATATCCAACCCTAAGTATTTAAGCTCAGCTAGCGGTATGTTGTCCGCATTTCCATGACAGGCTTAGCAAGCAATAACGTCGATACCATTGAGCGTGAACTATTTCACCACCGGCTTGTAATACCGGCTTGTAATATATGTGCTTTCACATGTATGAAGGAATTTACATATCAAATACACGTAATATTCAACAAATAGCAATTTGAGGTAAGTGATATTTATACCAATTGCTTTACGTTAATTGTCAACTGTCATTGAAATATTTTCATGTTTACATTATAGATTTGTTTGTAAACAAAAATGTGTGCTCGAGATTTAGTTGTTAGCTTCGTTAGGGTAAAGAATGTTTGTTGCGACGTTTTGTGTTGTGTTCATGTTTTTGGAGCATAGTAGGCGATTTATTATTTATCTGTTGTTAGGCAGGTAACGTTAGTAACAGTGATTGCCTTTGATCTTCGATATTGATTAACATTGTCGCGGGCCGCGTGATAATTATATCGGAGTATCTTTACTTTCCGCAACTATGGAGACCAGAAATATTTATCGTACGGGTACATGTATATCAAATTTATATTATGTGTTGTTCAGTTGTCTTAAACTAAGAATTATTATGTTCTTTATTGCATCTTGTGTGGATGCAGCATTGCTATGAACAATTATTGCATGACGTTGTCATCTCTCGTAATACGTGGTTAGCAATGTGTGTGCAATAGAGATGCATTAATACCCACTAATCATTATATGTAGTCTATATAGTTTTGTATTACTTTATACACGCTGTAAGAGTACATCGGTGTTGATTGTTTTTCAAACGTTACACTGACGTTGGTATTTCATTGATAAACGCTTACGAGGCAATTTACATAGGAATGAGGTAGGAAGGAGTGGTCGGACAAAATCGTGACTGAAACGCTACAGTCAATGATTTCGGCTATTTGTGCCACTTTCATTATATACAAATTTACATGCAATCGTTTTGTATTACTGGATGTATTATGTATTACACCTTGTTGGTAGATATCGTCATGGTCTATTAAATTCTCATCTGTGTCCAATGTGTATTATGTACACAACCGACTTTTGCGATTTCTATTTCGATGAAGAATTTAGACTTTAAATAGTTAGTATCATTAGTAGCATTAATTCCAAATTATATTGTTTTCTTAACTGAGTTTTTTTCCAACTTGCCAATAAGGGATTGCTTTTTAGATCGTTTACATTTCAATTATTACCCAATCATCGAAAGCCTTTTGTATAGTACATTGCGCAGCCATCATTAATTAATCGCCTTCGCGAAATGTGATTATCCTTTGACAAATACATATCCCACGTATCTTTTATAGTAAAATACAACATGTGTATGCCCTAACAACCTCCTATAATGGCTATGTGTTGTTTCAGGTTTGGAAATGGTCAAGCAAACACAGAACGACATTTTAGATATGCTGATTGGATCCGGCTCCGATTTGAGTGAATATCTGACCCCCGAAGGTGACGTCATTGGCTTTTCTGCCTACCGTCCAATGGACCCTACCATAGATTTCCTTGGCGACAATGTTGTAGACCCACTGAATGTGGCTCTTTGCCAAGGTAAGATGAATTGGCATTCTTTTCTCTGACTGCTATAAATAGATAAATTTCTTGATTTTCTCACATATGCGTGTTAAAATACATCGTCTTATTAAAACATTAGTTAAGATTTTTATGTCTTTGTATTTTCAGATATCCAGGAAACACCTGAGCCCTCCGCCGAGGTAGAGGTTGAACATTTACAGTTTACCTTTGACCCCTCTGAAACATCCATAGAACTTCTCAAACTGATTGCAGAGACTTCTAGTGGCGAAGGCAATACGTCCCCGTTAGAGCAAGTGTTGGAATTGGATGATGAGGAAGAGGAAACAACGGCGGAGGAGGTCGTATCTCCACTCCTAAAGGCTGAGCTCAAAACAAGGATTCGCAAACGTAGACAGGTTGAAGGAAAAGAAGAAATCACACAACTGTTTGTGGAGCCGGAACCAGAAAAGGTAAATAATGTGATCCAAATAATGGTACATAGAAACGAAGACTGTATGATCTGTAGCACATGGAATGGAACTCTGTGCTTGAAAGTAATGTTTTTTAATTGCTTATAAACATACTAATGCTTGGCATTCTTTTAATAGTTAACAGATGAGGAAGAGAAAAGGAGGATTGAACGTCGAGAGAAAAACAAATTGGCTGCACAGAAATGTAGAAGCAAGAAGAGAAAGGTTGCAGATAGCCTTGAAGAGGTAATTAGACATATATGTGTTTCAGTAACCTGCAAAATGCTACGAAATTGGCTAAGTTCTAAATAAATCAAAGAATAAATCATACTGGACGGTAACAGGCTAATTTTTAATTGTCAATGTCTTGTGTCTATACGTTAATGTATGTATTCGCAGGAGACGGAGAGATTGGAGGAGAAACAAGGAAGATTGAAGGAAGAAATTCAGCGTCTACGTGACGAGAGAGACCACCTAGCGGAACTGGTCAAGGTGCACTCCTCAGTTTGCCCAAAAATGAAATGCTCAAAGTGACTATGATCTGTTGACGATTTAAGCCCGCCAAACCTTGAAGCAACCTCATGCTTCAGAGACATGCTCTTATAGCTCTCTGGAACTGACTGCAGTTTATCACATGCGTTAATCTCACGAGAGTTATAACATGTTTTGTAAAATGGTGCTGCGCTGTGACGAGATGTACCACTGACTGTATTAGTGACATCATCATGGTGCATGCGTGAAGATGCACTTCAGCAAAATGCGGAACATGTACCATTGTTATGGTAGCCGTTGATCTATAAACAGGAAGTAATGATCTACAGACTTGCTGCAGATCATCACACACTTTTTTATGAACTCATGGCATTGTTGAACAGAGACACTAGCTTCTTTTACAAAGTTTTTGTTTTCAATCTGGATTTGTCAATGACTCAAAAATGGCAGCTCCATGTGTGTGATGTGGTACCGTATCTACTAAGAGAAGACTACTCTAGTTAGCCGTGTTTCGAACAAAGCATAACAATAAGTTTGTTAGTTGTTCTTTAGCATTTGTAGAATTTTATACTCGATATAAGGAACAAACTACACATGTAGTTTACATAAAGGTAAAGAAAGTCTGACGATATTACCATTTTGGCCAGTTTCATCACAAATGCTTCGTTTGAATTATTTTGAAGTGAATAAGATGAAAGAACATTTCAAGGTGTGATTTTAATAATGCATTGTTAAAGTTTGAACGATAAAGTTACCGCGGCGATATCAGGCTAGTGTTCTTACTCAGGTGACTGAACTAATGTTGTAAGATCTACTGTTGTATGTTGTAAATTTATCATCTGTGAAGTTACACGTATATATCATGGATAAATGGCATGTGTATGTGGAGGAGAGTATGACAAAGCATGTCTATATGTCCTCAAGTATGTGAGCCGAGTGATGTTTGTATTTAGTGCCAACTCATTTGTTGTCTGTTGTTTAGTTGGTATAAGTATTAGAACTCATTGATATTTACAAGATAGTCACGTTTTACATATTTTTTCATTAAAAGAATAAAATAGATTGAAGTGTTTTGTTGAACATTGGATAGCAGACATATACATGTATAACATTATTACAATTCTGACGTAATACAAGGCTCCATCTTCTCCAGTATAAACTTATTTACGTGAACAACTTTTTATAAAGACTTTTTTTTTCTTTTACGAAAGTCCCTATATGTACCCTAGTTAATTTTATCGAGAAGTCGGGGCCAGATTCTTCCGTCACTAATTCCTTTTGTACATGGCATACTGTCTCGCTATGGACACACAGGAACACAGTTTTAAATATTGACGCATCGACGTACAGACGTAATACAGTACGGCAATTAACGTATTTATTGTTGTACGCTGACATTACAGACAAACCGACATGTGTAATTACTTACATACCGACATAGTGTAATTACTGATATACCGACTTAGTGTTATTACTAATATACCGACAGTGTAATTACCAATGTAATTATTACAGTGTAATTACTGATGTACCGGTTACAGTGTATTTACTGATATACCGACATAGTGTATTTACTGATATACGGACATAGTGTAATTACTGGTAAACCGATATAGTGTAATAACACCGATATACAGTGTAATTACTTACATACCGACATAGTGTAATTACTGATATACCGACATAGTGTAATAACTGATATACCGACATAGTGTAATTACTGATATACCGACATAGTGTAATTACTGATATACCGACAAAGTGTAATTACTGATATACCGACATAGTGTAATTACTGATATACCGACTTAGTGTTATTACTAATATACCGACAGTGTAATTACCAATGTACCGATTACAGTGTAATTACTGATGTACCGGTTACAGTGTATTTACTGATATACCGACATAGTGTAATTACTGGTAAACCGACATAGTGTAATTACACCGATATACAGTGTAGTTACTTATATACCGACATAGTGTAATAACTGATATACCGACATAGTGTAATTACTGATATACCGACATAGTGTAATAACTGATTTATCGACATAGTGTAATTACTTACATACCGACATAGTGTAATAACTGATATACCGACATAGTGTAATTACTGATATACCGACATACTGACATAGTGTAATTACTGATATACCGACATAGTGTAATAACTGATTTATCGACATAAGTGTAATTACTGATATACCGACATAGTTTAATTTACTGATATACCGACATAGTGTAATTGCTGATATACCGACATAGTGTAATAACTGATTTATCGACATAAGTGTAATAACTGATATACCGATTTAAGGTATAATTACTAATTTACCGACATAGTGTAATATGTATGTCGGTATATCAGTAATTACACTACAAGTCGGTATATCAGTAATTAAACTATGTCGGTATATCAGTAATTACATTGTAAGTCGGTATATCGGTAATTATGTTGGTAAAGCAGTATTTACACTGAATGCTAATGAATCTGAAGTGTTGACATGCAGTGGTTTTTGAGCTACCCATCAGAGCCCTGGCGTGTTTATCTTAGTACACCACAGTGTTCCTATGTTTCTGGATACCTAGTGACATTTATACGGCATGATACATATTCTATCATATATCAAATTAAAGATACATTATCTGGCTGTCGATTGAGAGTATTTTCATTGTCACATCTTATTCGGTTTGTTAAAAATCATCATACTTTTTCTGAAATTGGGAAGTGTTTTATGGCCGGCCGACTTAAAGACCTTGACACAGTATACATATATATATATATATATATATATATATAGAGAGAGAGAGAGAGAGAGAGAGAGTAAAATGTCTATAGAGCCAACACTGTACGTCATTACATCATTAATATGTATGTCGGTACATCATATCATTATTATGTATGTATGTCGGTACATCATTAATATGTATGTCGGTACATCATTCATATGTATTGTCGGTACATCATTAATATGTATGTCGGTACATCATTAGTATGTATGTCGGTACATCATTAATATGTATGTCGGTACATAAAGGTAATTACACTGTATGTCAGTGCATCAGCAATTACACTGTATGTCGGTACATCATTAATATGTATGTCGGTACATCATTAATATGTATGTCGGTACATCATTAATATGTATGTCGGTACATCATTAATATGTATGTCGGTACATCAGTAATTACACTGTATGTCAGTGCATCAGCAATTACACTGTATGTCGGTACATCATTAATATGGATGTCGGTACATCATTAATATGTATGTCGGTACATCATTAATATGTATGTCGGTACATCATTAATTACACTGTATGTCAGTACATCAGCAATAACACTGTACCTCGGTATATCTATAATAACACTATATTTACATTTTCACTGCAGTCCCACTATGTAACCTAGCTTACCAAGCGCAGTTTGCATTCATATAGTCTAGGAAATTCGAACGCTTATTATGACGTCATTATAATTGTGACGTCACAATTGTCGTGTCATATACAGACTAATTACTGATATACATACTCAATATTGCCGTACAGACTAATTACTGACATACACACTCAATATTGACATACTGTCTAATTACTGATATACATCTCAATATTGACATACTGTCTAATTACTGATATACATACTCAATATTGACGTACAATCTAATTACTAATATAATCTCAATATTGACATACTGTCTAATTACTGATATACATACTCAATATTGACGTACAATCTAATTACTAATATACATCTCAATATTGACATACTGTCTAATTACTGACATACACACTCAATATTGACGCACAATCTAATTACTAATATACATCTCAATATTGACATACTGTCTAATTACTGATATACATACTCAATATTGACGTACAGACTAATTACTGACAGACATACTCAATATTGACGTAACTAATTACTGACATACATACTCAATATTGACGTACAGACTAATTGCTGACTTACATACTCAATATTGACGTACAGACTAATTACTGACTTACATACTCAATATTGACGTACAGACTAATTACTGACTCACATACTCAATATTGACGTACAGACTAATTACTGACATACATACTCAATATTGACGTAACTAATTACTGACATACATACTCAATATTGACGTACAATCTAATTATTAATATACATACTCAATATTGACATACAGTGTAATTACTGACATACATACTCAATAATGACGTAACTAATTACTGACATACATACTCAATATTGACGTACTGACTAATTACTGACTTACATACTCAATATTGGCGCACAGACTAATTACTGACTCACATACTCAATATTGACGTACAGACTAATTACTGACATACATACTCAATATTGACGTAACTAATTACTGACATACATACTCAATATTGACGTACAGACTAATTACTGACATACATACTCAATATACTCAATATTGACGTACAGACTAATTACTGACATACATACTCAATATTGACATACAGACTAATTACTGACATACATACTCAATATTGACGTACAGACTAATTACTGACTTACATACTCAATATTGACGTAACTAATTACTGACATACACACTCAATATTGACATACAGTGTAATTACTGACATACATACTCAATATTGACGTAACTAATTACTGACATACATACTCAATATTGACGTACAATCTAATTACTAATATACATACTCAATATTGACATACAGTGTAATTACTGACATACATACTCAATATTGACGTAACTAATTACTGACATACATACTCAATATTGACGTACTCAATATTGACGTACAATCTAATTACTAATATACATACTCAATATTGACATACAGTGTAATTACTGACATACATACTCAATAATGACGTAACTAATTACTGACATACATACTCAATATTGACGTACTGACTAATTACTGACTTACATACTCAATATTGACGTAACTAATTACTGACATACACATTCAATATTGACATACAGTGTAATTACTGACATACATACTCAATATTGACGTAACTAATTACTGACATACATACTCAATATTGACGTACAATCTAATTACTAATATACATACTCAATATTGACATACAGTGTAATTACTGACATACATACTCAATATTGACGTAACTAATTACTGACATACATACTCAATATTGACGTACAATCTAATTACTAATATACATACTCAATATTGACATACAGTGTAATTACTGACATACATACTCAATATTGACGTAACTAATTACTGCATACTATACATACTCAATATTGACGTAACACTAATTACTGACATATACACTCAATATTGACATACAGTGTAATTACTGACATACATACTCAATATTGACGTAACTAATTACTGACATACATACTCAATATTGGCGTACAGACTAATTACTGATATACACACTCAATATTGACGTACAGACAAATAACTGATATACATCACATATTGACATACAGAGAGATGGTGTTCATAGAGAGACACAGAGAGCTGGTGTTCACAGAGTCACAGAGAGCTGGTGTTCACAGAGAGATAGTGTTCACAGAGAGTCACAAAGAGATGGTGGTCACATAGAGATGGTGATGGTGGTCACAGAGAGATGGTGGTCACAGAGAGATGTGGTCACAGAGAGATGTTGGTCACAGGGAGATGGTGATGGTGGTCACAGAGAGATGGTGGTCAAAGAGAGATGGTGTTGGTGGTCACAGAGAGATGGTGATGGTGTTCATAGAGAGATGGTGATCACAGAGAGATGGTGGTCACAGAGAGATGGTAATGGTGGTCATAGAGAGATGTTGATGGTGGTCAAAGAGAGATGGTGGTCACAGAGAGATGTTGATGGTGGTCACAGAGAGATGGTGGTCACAGAGAGTCACAGAGAGTCACAGAGAGTCACAGAGAGTCACAGAGAGATGGTGATGGTGGTCACAGAGAGTCACAGAGAGATGGTAATGGTGGTCACATAGAGATGGTGGTGACAGAGAGATGTTTGTCACATAGAGATGGTGACGGTGGTCACAGAGAGATGTTGATGGTGGTCACAGAGAGATGGTGATGGTGGTCACAGAGAAATGTTTGTCACGGAGAGATGGTGGTCACAGAGTGATGATGGTCACAGAGAGATGGTGATGGTGGTCACAGAGAGTCACAGAGATGGTGATGGTGGTCACAGAGAGATGTTGGTCACACAGAGATGTTGGTCACAGGGAGATGGTGATGGTGGTCACAGAGAGATGGTGGTAAAAGAGAGATGGTGTTGGTGGTCACAGAGAGATGGTGATGGTGTTCATAGAGAGATGGTGATCACAGAGAGATGGTGATGGTGCATAGATAGATGGTGATAGTGGTCATAGAGAGACACAAAGAGATGATGTTGGTGGTCACAGAGAGTCAAAGAGAGATGATGGTCACATAGAGATGGTGTTCACAGAGAGGTGGTGGTCACAGAGAGATGGTAATGTTGGTCATAGAGAGATGTTGATGGTGGTCAAAGAGAGATGGTGATCACAGAGAGATGTTGATGGTGGTCACAGAGAGATGGTGGTCACAGAGAGTCACAGAGAGATGGTGATGGTGGTCACAGAGAGTCACAGAGAGATGGTAATGGTGGTCACATAGAGATGGTGGTGACAGAGAGATGTTTGTCACATAGGGATGGTGATGGTGGTCACAGAGAGATGGTGATGGTGGTCACAGAGAAATGTTTGTCACAGAGAGATGGTGATCACAGAGTGATGATGGTCACAGAGAGATGGTGATGGTGGTCACAGAGAGTCACAGAGATGGTGATGGTAGTCACAGAGAGATGGTGATCACAGAGAGATGGTGATGGTCAAAGAGAGATGGTGATGGTGGTCACAGAGAGTCACAGAGAGATGGTGATGGTGTTCACAGAGAGATGATGGTCACAGAGAGATGTTTGTCACAGAGATATGGTGATGGTGGTCACAGAGAGATGGTGATGGTGGTCACATAGAGATGGCGAAGGTCACAGAGAGATGGTGGTCACAGAGAGTCACGGAGAGATGGTGGTCACAGAGAGATGGTGTTGGTGGTCACAGAGAGTCACAGAGAGATGGTGATGTTGGAGAGATGGTGGTCACAGAAAGATGATGATGGTGGTCCAATAGAGATGGTGGTCACATAGAGATATTGGTCACAGAGAGATGGTGATGGTGGTCACCGAGAGATGGTGATGTGGTCACAGAGATATGTTGTTCACAGAGAGAGGATGGTCACAGAGAGATGGTGATGGTGGTCACAGAGAGATGTCGGTCACAGAGAGAGGTTGGTCACAGAGAGATGGTGATGGTGGTTACAGAGAGATGGAGATGGTGGTCACGGAGAGATGTTGGTCACAGAGAGTCACAGAGAGATGGTGGTCACAGAGAGTCACAGAGAGATGGTGGTCACAGATAGTCACAGAGAGATGGTGTTGGTGGTCACAGAGAGTCACAGAGAGATATGGTCACAGAGAGATGGTGATGGTGGTCACAGAGAGTCAAAGAGAGATGGTGTTGGTGGTCATAGATAGTCACACAGAGATGGTGATGGTGGTCACAGAGAGCCACACAGCGATGTGCTCACAGAGAGATGGTGATGCTGGTCATAGAGAGCCACACAGAGATGTGGTCACAGAGAGCCACAGAGAGAGTCACAAACAAATTGTGTAGATGATGATATTTATTAAGGAATAAAAACAAACTAGCATCTTTATACAACCAATGTTTAATATTTTATTATAACCTGTCCATAGTTGTATCAGTTCGATGACAGTAAAACCACAAGTGACCAAACGCATTTTCTAAATAAAGAAAAGGGAAACTGGGTCCAGTTTCACGAACATTCCTTAAATTTAAGTTAACTTAAAATTCTCCAAAGGAATTAAAGCTCCTTAACTTAAAAAAAAATCCTTAACTTTTGTAATGCTTTCCTATGAGGAATTTCAGTTAAGGGATGTTCATGAAACTCCATGGGCTCTGGAACTTAACAGCAGGCACAGCATCTCGCCATCAGTTTTGCTAAGGCCACGTCAGTACTCCGGCGTTCTGATGAAATCTTAGCGAAGCATGGCCGAAAGTGCTATAGGACTATGTAATCTGTCGTACAAACCTATATACTTTGTACATACCCCTGGGCAGTGGTCTGGACCCGTCTTTGTGACCTGTCTGGTGTTAGATTAATATAAAACTTACCGTAAGACAAGTATTTTATTTCGTGCTGCATAATTTCGTTGAATGTCTGCATCGACCGATTTGAGTACAACATCGATTTTTCACAGATTATGTTTTTCAAAGTTTTAGTTTTCGATAATAAAAGATATTAAATGTTGATTTCGTATTAAATCAAAAACATTTTGCCAATCAGTGTGGAATAATTAAAGAACAATTCGGCTTCGAGTAAGATAAAATCATGACGTAAATGTCAGACCAATAATACGCCCTTTAAACATTTAAATAGACTTACTGTCACATAATATCGTTAGATATTGTCTCTGGTGATTTGTAAACTGACGTATATTCTACGTAAATAAACTTTCCATGAGACCTAAATACCACACACAATAGGCTTATTTTCTTTCTAAATATTTCATAATCCTTCACCGCCTCTGGTTACCCAAATATCTTACTCTCTCAACCGTGAACCAAGCGAATCGAATCAAAATTGCCTGAAGTTCTTGATTATCATTATCATAAAAGGACATTTTCTGCAACACGTCTTTGATTTATCACAATTTCATCCCCATACACATCTACATATACAATTACAGTATTGATTAATTGTCTACAATATTGCACTGGTGATACTAAATAGATAAATGCCAGTCTATTTCCAAATGCAAGTTAACCTAGAAATTATATACTTTTAAAATATATGCATTATCATGATAATACAGAAAGCAGTAATATATATATATATATATATATTATATATATATATATATACACGAATATATAATCGACATTAATATTTTATCATGTTATAAGTGTTCTGGTTAATTCGGTTACGCCGCGAGACGGATCATTAAGTATTAGAACATTCTGGAAATCTCCGTGGCCTTCCAGCTGTTATTTTTATATTGTCGATCTACGATCTATATTCTGACCAATCAGCATGCACTACGTTAGATGTAAAAATAACCACACTAGTGTAACTATCACGGGATATTTCGTCACCAACTAGCGATGTAGAGGGATATCCCAATCAAACGACCTTGACACTTTACAATTTTCTGATGCAATGTGTCTACGGAAGCTTGTGAGCATCACACTGCTGTCATACTATTCTCGATATTTACGTTAAATCTACATTATACTTTGGCGTTTTATGACGCTCTAGCCTACCAACACTTTGAATATTTATATTGTGTGTGCTAAGTTAGCCTTAAGGTGAAGGATTTCGTGTTAGGCGTTTGAGTTAAGTAATCATTATGAGTTTGACAGCCACGGGCCACCATAGATTTCGGATTCGCAGTCTGTATATAGCGCAGGTAACCTCGTTCGGCCTTCACTTCACGTTACGATCAGCTGAGAGAGAAACCTATTACCGTATCGATACTACGGCTTGCCTTTGCCTTACGAAATCAATCAAACGACGTTCTACGTTTTCAAAGTCAACTTATTCTAGATTAATACTTTTGTATTTCTGTGAGGATCTACTCGTCAGTATTCCTAGCAAAGAAAATGGTGCGCGTGTTTGTTCAGAAGGAATCTTGTAGTGGCTGTAGTGTCGAGCCGAAAGACGTCGGGGAAGGGGTTGTTTCCGGCCCCAGGGAAGTGATAAACCGAGAAAGGGCCGAGATGGCAGTGCAAGCTGTCACCCAGACGGATGGGGACACTTATTTTAACTTTAATAACTATAATAACTATCGATCTAGTGCGAGCTTTTCCCCGGATACGTCATCCCAGTCCTCATTTTGTGACTCCGAGAGTGATTCTCTGACGATTAACGAGGAAGCTACTGCTAATAGCGAGGAGGTTATGGTAAGTTAATAAGGAGTAGTTTTTAATATTATATTGGGTTGTGATGTGCTGTCCATTATATCCCTTGCTATTGTATTTAACTATTGATGTAACGAAGCTATGTATTGCACCATTTTACGCAGTTTAGGTATGGGTTAGGCGTTTGGATATCGACAACTCTCAGCATATTAGTGTATATCAATGGTAAATATAAAAAATAACTCTTATATAATGCAATAAAAAGCAGCACTTGGTGACTATATTTTTCTTTTCTGTTTTTATTGGGAATTTGCGGTGCGAACATTTACGTACATTTATAAGCAAATAGAAAGTACAGTACTAGCTGTAGTACGTGACGATTGTCACATTTTGGTTGCAATGGTTTTTAGCTGTGTGACAGCTATTTTACGATTGAATATGTGTATTTGCTTTTGCAGACCAAAGAGGAGAAAAGGAAGATGAGAAGAAGAGAAAGAAACAAGAAATCCGCACAGGCATACAGAGAGCGTCGCAGGCAACAATCGGGATCTCAAATCAAGGTGAGGTATCTTACTAAAGGACTTTGTTATTGATGATGTATTTAGTAAGAAAAGAATTAATTTGATGATAAAGTTAAATTGCTATGAAATTACCAATATCTTTTTAAAAACAAAAGAAAGCGGTACATATATTATTTTGATTGTCATATACACGTGTATGCTTAATAATTGAATTATGTTGTTTTAAAATACAGAAATTGAGCAACAAAAATCGTGGGTTTTGGGTAAAGAAACTATTGTGTATTGTCTATGAAGGTTTCATTACTTTATAAGTAAAGTCTAATATCATTTTTTTTCTTTACCCATAGACTCTTGAGACACTTGAAGGAAAAAACCAGGAACTCTTGCAGAAAGTACAACGCTTGGAGGAAGAGAAAAAGTTTATTGAGGAGCTTCTGAAGAACAAGATTAAGATTCCCTGGCATGTGCATTGGGCCTTACCCCCTACATGGCATCAGCCCACAACAACACCCCCTCCCACATCTACAGGGATGATGGCCGTCGCCATGGGCGCCCCAATGTCCATGGGTAACGAGGTCACATGTGCTTCGTGATGCGCACGCAGTAAAAACCAGGAATTTTACTGCCGCTCACTGCATACTAAAAAAGAATTGCGCTTGCGCAGTATCCACGGAGACTGACTTAGGCGTCATATTCTGCGAGTCGAATGTGCTGGCCCGGGCTTGAATTCGCAAGTTTCCAAAATGGGCTTTATGATTTGACTTTTGTTCAAATCTCAGCCATTCTGACGTATGACAATTTAGTTCTAGTCTCATTAAAGCCATCAACATGTCATTTGGGTCTTAGGAACGTGATCCAGCAGATTAGCCATGCTACGCTGTGGTGCAGATTTCAATTTGATCTCTTGTTCCTCTTGGACTTATATATGACCTGCTCTGGTTTCAATTTGGACTGTAAGTGTCATTTCCGGTTCCGGTTGGACTAGACCATTCCTTGTTCCGTTTAGACTGTCTATGGTTCTAAGGTGTTCTTCCACTTTGACTGCAGACTACATCTGCGATCTTTTGTTCCAATGGTTCACTAAAGTGAAGAGAAGAACTGTTCCTATGCTGACCATTAAAACAACTGTCATCATCTTTTTGTCATTATAGAGTAACAAAACACTCCATCAAACTATTTTGATTTTGTAAAACATCAAATCGTATCTTTTATTTGAAAATCAAAATGTTTATGATGTAAAATACTCGGTAAACAAAAGTAGATTGCGATATAGCCCACATGTTTTGTACATATTTACACGGATGTTATGGGAGTTCCCATGCCTCTGTTATTGTTGATGTTTTATATATATGACTTTGTGAGCGGCAGACTGAGAAGACAGACGCTGATATTTTCAGTAGTCGTCACTTATCATTATAAAAAAATGATAATACATGTGATGTTATTAGAAATATTAAATTTTGTATCGTATTTAATTTCGTGTCCATTCTTTGTTTCCTGTATGCTGTCTGGATAATTTTCTGATGTAAGTCATATCTCATATACTATGAAAGTGGAAGTCTTGTTTCAGAGGGCGGCCATTGAAGAGCAACTTTTAATCTTGTCAATAAGGTTATGATGGATAGTAATGATTGAGCATGAAGCCACCTTAGAGTCGGCATATTATGTGCTATTCAAAATCAACTTGCATGCAGAGGTGAAAAGGCACGAGGTGAAAATTAGACTTACATTCTTCAAGTTCCCACTTAATTTAATTTTTATATGTTGCGCTCATTTCCATTGGTTAAAAGGTTTGAAGTTATTTTTGCATAGCGCTGAGTTTATATCTTCCTACTATTATTCTCAGTATCGTTTGACTCTGAAATCTTTTCATAGATGCTTATCTTCGCGTCTATGAAGAAAATGTCCTTACGTTTTCTGTCTATGCCTTCTTGATCCCAAAAGAGTTTGAGAATAAAGAAAAGAACTACATTGCAATGATGTTATTGTATTCTGTACAACAATGATATCCGTCCTATATTACAATAATCGTTGCCCTGTATAATAATCATCGCCGTCCTGTATAATAGTCATCGCTGTCCTGTATAATAGTCATCGCCGTCCTATTTTACAATCATCGCCGTCCTGTATAACAATAATATCCGTCCTATATAACAATCATCGCCGTCGTGTACAATAGTCATCGCCGTCCTGTATAATAGTCATCGCCGTCCTGTATAACAACCATAGCCGTCCTGTATAACAATCATCGCCCTCCTGTATATAACAATCATCGCCGTCCTGTATAACAAACATCACCCTCCTGTATAACAATCATCACCGTCCTGTATAACAATCATCGCCGTCCTGTATAACAACCATCGCCGTCCTATATAACAATCATCGCCGTCCTATTTTATAATCATCGCCGTCTCGTATAACAATCATCGCCATCCTATTTTATAATCATCGCCGTCCTACTTTATAATCATCGCCGTCATGTACAACCACCATCGCCGTCCTATATAACAATCATCGCCGTTCTGTATAACAATCATCGCCGTCCTATTTTATAATCATCGCCGTCATCTATAACAACCATCGCCGTCCTACATAATGTATATAACATTCATCGCCATCCTATATCACAATCATCGTCGGCCTGTATAACAATCATCGCCGTCCTGTATAACAACCATCAACGTCCTGTATATAACAATCATCACTGTCCTGTATAACAATCATCGCCGTCCTGTATAACAAACATCGCCCTCCTGTACAACAATCATCGTCGTCCTGTATAACAATCATCGCCGTCCTATTGTATAATCATCACCGTCATCTATAACAACCATCGCCGTCCTACATAATGTATATAACATTCATCGCCATCCTATATCACAATCATCGCCGACCTGTATAACAATCATCGCCGTCCTGTATAACAACCATCAACGTCCTGTATATAACAATCATCACTGTCCTGTATAACAATCATCGCCGTCCTGTATAACAAACATCGCCCTCCTGTACAACAATCATCGCCGTCCTGTATAACAATCAACGCCGTCCTATTTTATAATCATCGCCGTCATCTATAACAACCATCGCCGTCCTACATAATGTATATAACATTCATCGCCATCCTATATCACAATCATCACCGGCCTGTATAACAATCATCGCCGTCCTGTATAACAACCATCAACGTCCTGTATATAACAATCATCACTGTCCTGTATAACAATCATCGCCGTCCTGTATAACAAACATCGCCCCCCTGTACAACAATCATCGCCGTCCTGTAAAACAATCATCGCCGTCCTATTTTATAATCATCGCCGTCATCTATAACAACCATCGCCGTCCTGTATAACAACCATAGCCGTCCTGTATAACAATCATCGCCCTCCTGTATATAACAATCATCGCCGTCCTGTATAACAAACATCACCCTCCTGTATAACAATCATCACCGTCCTGTATAACAATCATCGCCGTCCTGTATAACAACCATCGCCGTCCTATATAACAATCATCGCCGTCCTATTTTATAATCATCGCCGTCTCGTATAACAATCATCGCCATCCTATTTTATAATCATCGCCGTCCTACTTTATAATCATCGCCGTCATGTACAACCACCATCGCCGTCCTATATAACAATCATCGCCGTTCTGTATAACAATCATCGCCGTCCTATTTTATAATCATCGCCGTCATCTATAACAACCATCGCCGTCCTACATAATGTATATAACATTCATCGCCATCCTATATCACAATCATCGTCGGCCTGTATAACAATCATCGCCGTCCTGTATAACAACCATCAACGTCCTGTATATAACAATCATCACTGTCCTGTATAACAATCATCGCCGTCCTGTATAACAAACATCGCCCTCCTGTACAACAATCATCGTCGTCCTGTATAACAATCATCGCCGTCCTATTGTATAATCATCACCGTCATCTATAACAACCATCGCCGTCCTACATAATGTATATAACATTCATCGCCATCCTATATCACAATCATCGCCGACCTGTATAACAATCATCGCCGTCCTGTATAACAACCATCAACGTCCTGTATATAACAATCATCACTGTCCTGTATAACAATCATCGCCGTCCTGTATAACAAACATCGCCCTCCTGTACAACAATCATCGCCGTCCTGTATAACAATCAACGCCGTCCTATTTTATAATCATCGCCGTCATCTATAACAACCATCGCCGTCCTACATAATGTATATAACATTCATCGCCATCCTATATCACAATCATCACCGGCCTGTATAACAATCATCGCCGTCCTGTATAACAACCATCAACGTCCTGTATATAACAATCATCACTGTCCTGTATAGCAATCATCGCCGTCCTGTATAACAAACATCGCCCCCCTGTACAACAATCATCGCCGTCCTGTAAAACAATCATCGCCGTCCTATTTTATAATCATCGCCGTCATCTATAACAACCATCGCCGTCCTGTATAACAATCATCGCCATCCTGTATAACAACCATCGCCGTCCTGTATAATCATCGCCGTCCTGTATAACAATCATCGCCGTCCTGTATAATCATCGCCGTCCTGTATAACAATCATCGCCGTCCTGTATAACAATCATCGCCGTCCTGTATAACAATCATCGCCGTCCTTTATAACAAACATCGCCCTCCTATATAACAATCATCGCCGTCCTGTATAACAATCATCGCCGTCCTGTTTAACAATCATCGCCCTCCTGTATAACAATCATCGCCCTCCTGTATATAACAATTATCGCCGTCCTGTATAACAAACATCACCCTCCTGTATAACAATCATCGCCGTCCTGTATAACAATCATCGCCGTCCTATTTTACAATCATCGCCGTCCTGTATATAACAATCATCGCCGTCCTATTTTATAAGCATCGCCGTCTCGTATAACAATCGTCGCCATCCTATATCACAATCATCGCCGTCCTATTTTATAATCATCGCCGTCATGTATAACCACCATCGCCGTCCTATATAACAATCATCGCCGTCCTGTATAACAATCATCGCCGTCCTATTTTATAATCATCGCCGTCATCTATAACAACCATCGCCGTCCTACATAATGTATATAACATGCATCGCCATCCTATATCACAATCATCGCCGGCCTGTATAACAATCATCGCCGTCCTGTATAACAACCATCAACGTCCTGTATATAACAATCATCACTGTTCTGTATAACAATCATCACCGTCCTGTATAACACACATCGCCCTCCTGTACAACAATCATCGCCGTCCTGTATAACAATCATCGCCGTCCTTTATAACAAACACCGCCGTCTTGTATACCAATCATCGCCGTCCTGTATAACAATCATCGCCATCCTGTATAACAACCATCGCCGTCCTGTATAACAATCATCGCCGTCCTGTATAACAAACATCGCCGTCCTGTATAACAATCATCGCCCTCCTGTATAACAATCATCACCGTCCTATATAACAATCATCGCCGTCCTATATAACAATCATCGCCGTTCTATTTTATAATCATCGCCGTCATGTATAACAAACATCGCTGTCATACATAATGTATATAACATTCATCGCCATCCTATATCACAATCATCGCCGTCCTGTAAAACAACCATCGCCGTCCTGTATAACAATCATCGCCGTCCTGTATAACAATCATCGCCGTCCTGTATAACAACCATCGCCGTCCTGTATAACAATCATCGCCGTCCTGTATAACAACCATCGCCCTCCTGTATAACAATCATCGCCGTCCTGTATAACAATCATCGCCGTCCTATATAACAATCACCGCCGCCCTTTATAACAACCATCGCCGTCCTGTATAACAACCATCGCCGTCCTCTATAACAATCATCGCCGTCCTATTTTATAATCATCGCCGTCATGTATAACCACCATCGCCGTCCTATATAACAATCATCGCCGTCCTGTATAACAAACATCGCCGTCCTATTTTATAATCATCGCCGTCATCTATAACAACCATCGCCGTCCTACATAATGTATATAACAACCATCGCCGTCCTGTATAATAACCATCAACGTCCTGTATATAACAATCATCACTGTCCTGTATAACAATCATCGCCGTCCTGTATAACACACACCGCCCTCCTGTACAACAATCATCGCCGTCCTTTATAACAATCATCGCCGTCCTTTATAACAAACACCGCCGTCTTGTATACCAATCATCGCCGTCCTGTATAACAATCATCGCCATCCTGTATAACAATCATCGCCGTCCTGTATAACAATCATCGCCCTCCTGTATAACAATCATCGCCGTCCTGTATAACAATCATCGCCGTCCTGTATAACAAACACCGCCGTCCTGTATAACAATCATCGCCGTCCTGTATAACAAACACCGCCGTCCTGTATAACAATCATCGCCCTCCTGTATAACAATCATCGCCGTCCTATATAACAATCATCGCCGTCCTATATAACAATCATCGCCGTTCAATTTTATAATCATCGCCGTCATGTATAACAAACATCGCCGTCCTACATAATGTATATAACATTCATCGCCATCCTATATCACAATCATCGCCGTCCTGTATAACAACCATCGCCCGCCTGTATAACAATCATCGCCGTCCTGTATAACGATCATCGCCGTCCTGTATTGCAATCATCGCCCTCCTGTATAACAATCATCGCCGTCCTTTATAACAATCATCGCCATTCTGTATAAAAATCATCAAGGTCCTGTATAACAAACATCGCTCTCCTGTATAACAATCATCGCCGTCCTATGTAACAATCATCGCCGTCCTGTATAACAATCATCGCCGTCCTATATAACAATCATCGCCGTCCTGTATAACAGTCATCACCGTTATGTGTTATGACAATCATCGTTTTGTTATAAATATATAGACCTATATCAAGTATATTTTAAAACTAACTGAGGTAATTTGAATATTCTCGAATCCTCTTGAAAGTTCGATGATGTAATTTCTACGTTCGTTGCACGAGACACAATTTCTATACATATCACATACGTGCGCCCTAAGTACATGTGTTATGGACACGCTTCACATTTGTGTTGCACGAATTCACAGCCACTCGACTACCGTAGACAGTAGTAATGCAGTATTTTAGGAAAATCTCAAGAAGCGTGCTTGCCATTGCGTCCAAAAGCTTGCGTAAGGTAATAAACTATTTCGGCACTATTGTTGTGTAGCTAGTTTTGCTAATTAGATTACTATCGGATGTTTCACATGTTGCAACATTTTGCATGATGTAGACAATATAAAGTATGCAACAAACATCAGAAATATATGTAAAAAATAGGGTTATTACATGCTTGTGGTGTAGCTTAGTTACATATAAATGTTCAGAAGTGTTTAATTATTTCCGTCGTCCGTGTCTACACAACTTGTATTTCTACACTGGTCACCCGACACAAGTTTATTTTCTCCTCCTATTTTAGAAAAAATACATTTTAAAACTGTATATTGCATGTATAGTATATAGCTATAAGTGAAGATGTAATGCGCGTGCTCAATAAATATGGAGTAATTGTGTGTATGGCCTAAGCTACTAACAATCTAAGTGTAATTTCTGGTATCAACCCTCTCGGTCAATATGGGAAGGGAAACAACTCTTATAAACTGTATTAAATTAATAAATACATGTACACGTACCCGTAAAAAGTATCTATATTTTGTTTGGTTTGGTGGGTGTTTAACCAGGTCAAGAAAACCTCATATTCCTAATAACGTTGAAAGTAAAAAATGCAAACTTACATGTGATAACTATTTTTTGGATAAACGAAAAATAGGAAAAAAGCAAATTTATGTACGCTAATGTATCTGATTACGTTTTGGGACAATTGACGATTCTTCAAAATGTGTGTTTTTTTTCTACAAACTGCTTTTGATATTTTGTGTATATTTTTATTCCCTCAATTTCAGAACCTAATAAACAAGATTAACGGGATATATATATATAAATCACCTGTATGTGGCCCCACTGTAAATACCACATACACACATGTACTTCCGTGTTTTGTTTTTCAGAAAATAAGCTATTTGGTAAAAATAACAATATTTTTTCCATGTTAATGCTTTAGCTGATGATTTGGTACGACATAGACGTATATATAATCATGTGAGCAGTTAAAGTGATTAATCTTAGTACGTTGTTTATAAATACAAACTAGGGCATCACTGTACAATGATATAGGGAATTTGAAGTAAAGGGGTACCCGAAAGGATAACTATTCAAAGGTTATGCTATTAATTTCCTTTAATTTGGATATGTGGAATATTTTAAATATGTTTACTGAATATTTGATTATTTCTGACATATGACTGCATCTATAAAGGTATTTAATTATACGAGTTTGAGCTAGATAAGCAGCATCAAATACTTACTATTTATACATACGTATTTTGCTGACCTCAATAATTTTTGTTTCGGAAAGTACCTGTTACTAAATTTAGACCACATAGTCTTATTTATATGCGGCTGACGTCATTTTCGATGACATGGAGGTAGAAGAGTTACGTCCCCTTCCAAGACAAGTCCTAACATGTCTAGTCCATCTCTACTGAACAAAAGGAACATACTTTAAACCACCTCGCTGGGATTTTAAATGTGCACGGCTGGATTTTCTTTCGTAGTTTCATTTTATCTTGGATATTCTAGTCAGGCAGGGTAAGTAAAAATTGCTGTCATTTCGTATTAATGTAACTTTTCAGCAAAAATGCAGACGATATAAAACTTTGTAAAGTTATAGCCAACGGTAGCCTTCGGTTCGTACAGTCCTACCTGTAACATTAGCGTTTTATAATAAGATGCTGTGATTATTAACCACTTAATTATGTAATGTATGCTGATGACACGATATCAAATTGGTTGCATGGTTTGATTCTATAAGATATATGTTCATGTTGTAAATTATTATAATGTGTTGTGCTATGACTGTGGAATTTGAGTGGGAGGGGTAGCTATGGGGCTCGATCTGTCACCAGCCATTATTTCACAATAGTCAGCACATTTTTTTATCAAACATCTTAACTCTCGCTTTGCACACTCGGTAGCAAAATTAATAAAAACATGTAGTTGACATTCTTTTTTTTTTATTCATTTTCTTAATTAGTTGTAACACTTCTAATTAAAATTAAATATTAATGTTCCTTTTAACGATAATCGAGCTAATCCTTATTGCATGCATCACGATATAATAATATTTCAATAGAAGTATAGGAATTAAAGAAGATATATGATATTAGCCCTCTGTTTTATAATGTTACATATGTAGAAATGCTTATGTTTTGGACTGGTACACGTAAACACGTGGTTTACACGCTTGTGTATAGGCTATATACAGCTTATGTAGCGTTGCATCAGCATATTATTTAGCTTGAAAATTTCCATGTCAGTTAGAATGTCAAATATTCAACATCGATTAATACAATATGTAATCATTTTCCCTTGGAATTAAACTTAAGTGTAATTTTCGACTGGTTGGTATATTTGTAAGATAAAGCTTATGCGTGTATGTACTGTATATACCAACCGGGAATCCAAAATGGCTGCTGGGCGAACGTACATCATACGTTTGGGCCTATAGACTATAGATTTCATCATCGCCTTCCTGAAACATCTCAAAAACGAAAATGCATTTTTGATATAAAGAAATGTACATTAATTTATTTGCTCTAATAAATTATTGATATTATTACTTGGGTTTTTACCGTATATTTTACGAATTCTGTAGCTCCTAAAATTCTGTAACCCGATGGCTATTTATATATATGTATCTGAGATACAGGGGTCACCCTATAACCAGAAAGAAAGGTTTGACAAAATGGCGGAGTCAGAAAAAATCGGACTGATCACTTTCAAACAACAGATAACAGAAGTAAGAATTGTTGTTTATTTCAGAATGTTTTTCACATTTTGACCTTTTTGCTTATCTTATTATCAAACGATGCTGCAAACAAAAATTATCTTCCGAAATTATACGCAAGTTTCTACCGAGCATAATTTGTGTCCATCAACTATGATATGATACAAATCGTACAAAATAAATACATTTTATTTGCAAATTACATTTACAAATCAAATCTTATTTAGATAATCCAAAGTTGTAAACCCACTGATTAATGAAAAATCACGATGATTCAACATCAGAACCAAAACATTTCACTCAGAAATGTTGAAAGTTGCATAACGATGTTCTCGCGAATATTTACAATGTGAATTCTGTTGTTGTATTTCAATATTCACAAAAAAAAAAAATGAAATAAAAAAAAAAATTATAATTGTTAATAATAGCGGAAATCTGTAATTTGCGTTACCTATAAGAGTATTAATACCTTATATTGATATTGATGTGATTTTGTGATTTTGCTTTTATTCGACATCAGGATTCGAGACATTCCTTCAGACTTGGTGAAAGTTTCGTAACGATGTCTTAGAGATGAATTCTTGATTTTGTCGTCAACCCAATGTCATTGCACATAGCATTAATTCAGTGTTTTAAAAGTTTGAAAAATAGTATAATTTGCGGGAATTCGTTACCTGTAGTTGGTATTTAAATGACAACCAATGTGACTTATTTCTGACACAATTTTGATGGCGACTAATGACATTGAAAATGTTACTCATGGGGATACACTGATTTTTTTAACGCCATTCTTCATCAAATCCAAGTACAATAATTAGATGTTTCGTCAGCCATTCATTAAATGTTTCGTCAGCATCTGTTTTGGATAGACAGAAAAACATGTTGGTGCACGTTTGTGAGACGGAGCAGCTGCTCGGAAGAGCTTTCATTCACTTCCGAAATGATAACAATATAATGCCTACAGCCTAATGTTATTTTACTGTATTTGATTGGGGTTATACCTGATATTATTATAGTGATTTGGTAGTTATAACTTAATTTCACTTACTGGTATATAAAATGTTTCAGACTTTGTTAATAAATATTAATTGTAATTAATTAAACAATGTGCATTTATGCAAAACACATGCATAATTCCAAATGTATGCATGGCATGTTCGAATTGTAAACAAGGAAAGTGTATAACTTAAGTGTTATTTATTGTGTATTGTTTAAAGCAATACAATAACAATGTTTTTGATTTATCATATCTAAGATAATGTATGCATAACAAAGAAAGAAAAAATTATATGTTTGCATATTGGGGATAAAATTCATAATTATTTTAAGATTTGAAACAGATAGTTAAATGTCTATGCAAGGCTCCAGTCAAAAAGATATTTGTGAAAACAAATTAATCATATTTTTGGTGGATACGTTATTGAAGGAAAACCTTTTTATTAACATTAACACTATTTTATTGGTAAAATCGTTGCATGGTATTATGGCTGTGTCTTGTGAGTTTTACATTGAGCTTTTATGGCACGTTTTGTGGACAAGTGAAATATGAAATGAGGACTTTGCAAAATCTAACAATGCAAAATGTCCTCGGTAAATGTAAAATGTTATAGTTAACCATGGATTTTTAGTGCTGGGTTAATTTCGCTTTGAATTGAAAGTATCCTCTATAATTTAGTGAGAGCTGTTGAGCGTGAAAATGGGCAGAAAAGTTACTAAAACGTTATGTATTGACACTATCGTCCATTTAATTAATTTGAAATTTTGTTTTAAATGTTAGTAGATAAACAATATTATTGCGATATTTTGTTTACAGTTTTGATTACATTATCATTTCGTATAATAATATTTCTGTAGAAAAAATGGAATTCCAAATGACTTTGACAAGGTGTTGTTTGTAAAAGATTATTGTAGATTTATACATGGAACTACTGTAATATGAAATTGTATATTGTTGCAATGATGATAACGAGTTTATTGAAGAGTTTTCAGTGAATAAAATGTGCGATGAAATGACAAAAAATAAATGAAAAAAAAATATTAAAAAAAAAAAAAAATACAAAGGTTTTTGCAACACAATCGGTTCTACAAAATATAAATAGGCAATTTTACCCAGTATGTTGCTGTATTTAATATAACATTTTATCATCTATCCAGACGCCTGCGCATGAAATAAATTGTATAAGTAATTTCATTAGAAAGACAGCGTAGTTTTCTTTTTATTATTTTCTCCTTTGTAGAATTAAAAAAAAATGATTTTATAATTTCCAAAATTATTCATTTCCCGGTAGAAAGTGCAAGGCCATAGATGACTTATAAATCGTTGGAGCCTTCAACAAGTCTAGTCATGTTAGGTATTTTACATACGCTCCACCGCTCACAGTGAGTAGGCGTGGCACCATCCACTCAATCTAAAGGAGTTATCATCTCTATAAGAGTTACTCCCCCTCACATTTTTACCAATGAGCATTAACAGCGGTTTTATACAAACCATACATGTAACAACCAGAAAAGAAAGTTTTATGTTTTACAAAATAAAATGAATTGACATAAATCTTCAAATCATTATTTTTTTACCATATTATTTAAAAGGTAACAGAATCATATGATTTGGTACTGTAATTTGTGGAAATAGAAATCTCGTCTTTTTTTTTCTTTTTTTTCCCACTGACATGCTTCACATATAAATCTTAATATTTGTTTAAACTAATTTATGCGAAAAGATAATTATACTCGTCGTAAAAGATTCTGAAAAAAAATCATAATTGATTATAAGCAAACCAAAAATGAGTGGGTCCTGAAAAAATCATTTACTTTAGAAATGCAAGCCTAATATACATTGTTATTTGTGTAGATGGAGAGCGATCTGCCT
Source organism: Argopecten irradians (assembly GCF_041381155.1). NCBI lineage: Eukaryota > Metazoa > Mollusca > Bivalvia > Pectinida > Pectinidae > Argopecten > Argopecten irradians. The sequence continues at coordinate 53,473,912 of NC_091136.1, forward strand.
TTATGGCCCGAAGAAAGAACAGATCTTAAATTAAGAATTGCCGAAACAGCAGCCAGGCGGTCAGGAGTAATAACGCCTTTACTTAAAGAGGAGTTGTGGACCAAAATACAACATTCCAGACTAGAACGTGGTCTAGAGGAACTGAAAGTAGAGATAAAGACACCAGTCACAATACCGGTACGTATATATACCCATAAATAACACTGTCAAACAACATAGAAAATAAATTTTATAAGTCTGGCAGATATGTAGTCAGTGTTCGCACCAAAGACATTTTAGACTTTAGAGTCAGTATTAGTATCATAGACAATATAGAGTCAGTATTAGTATCATAGACAATATAGAGTCAGTATTAGTACCATAGACAATATAGAGTCAGTATTAGTACCATATACAATATAGAGTCAGTATTAGTACCATAGACAATATATAGTCAGTATTAGTATCACAGACAATATATAGTCAGTATTAGTACCACAAAGACAATATAGAGTCAGTATTAGTACCATAGACAATATATAGTCAGTATTAGTATCACAGACAATATAGAGTCAGTATTAGTACCACAGACAATATAGAGTCAGTTTTAGTACCACAGACAATATAGAGTCAGTATTAGTATCATAGACAATATAGAGTCAGTATTAGTACCATAGACAATATAGAGTCAGTATTAGTACCATAGACAATATATAGTCAGTATTAGTATCACAGACAATATAGAGTCAGTATTAGTACCATAGACAATATATAGTCAGTATTAGTATCACAGACAATATAGAGTCAGTATTAGTACCACAGACAATATAGAGTCAGTTTTAGTACCATAGACAATATATAGTCAGTATTAGTATCACAGACAATATATAGTCACAAACAATATAGTCAGTATTAGTACCATAACAATATAGAGTCAGTATTAGTACCATAGACAATATATAGTCAGTATTAGTATCACAGACAATATAGAGTCAGTATTAGTACCACAGACAATATAGAGTCAGTATTGTACCACAGACAATATAGAGTCAGTATTAGTACCATAGACAATACAGAGTCAGTATTAGTACCACAGACAATAAAGAGTTAATTCAGTACCACAAACGATAGGATATCATATTAGAACTAGGGACTATAAACAGACGGAAATTAGAGTTAATACCGTGATGAATTGTGTCGTTTATTTATTATTTTAAGCATTTATATGTATTGATCAATGTTGTAGTTAACAAGTGAGGAACAAAACAAAGTCAAGCATAGAAGAGAGAAGAATCGCGAGGCAGCTGTTAGATGCCGCCAGAAACGTAAAAGTAAACAGATGGAACTGGAACAAGTAAGTTTCAAAACATAAAACATTTAATAGATTTATAGTGTACACAATAAATATACCATGTATACAACTCTACAGACATACAGTAAATACATCAACAAACACAGTTTATGTTCAAACATATCTTACGCCCACCATTGCTAGAATACCCAATGTATATTACACACCAACGCATGTCTAAAGTATGACAAACAATGAACCAATACTTACACTTAACTTGTTAGTCCAACTACAACATATAGCATACATCATACGTATGTCTATAACATATCACTATGCTAACAGCAGAATTTTAACAGTGCATCAAACAAATAAATGTACCTAAAATGAACGCATCCATCAAAATAAGCCGGTGTACATGCTGGATCTGTAACACACTTTCTGATTTCTATAGTTCAAATATTGGTGACTCTTTCATCATTTTCAATATTTCTTTACCAACTTAAACATTGAAAGTTTATCATATCACAGACTACTGGCTATTTTGTAGCTACTAGAAACAGAGACGGAAAGGAACAGAAGCCTGAAAGAACAGTATCAGACTCTGTTGGATGAGAAACAATGGCTGATGTCTGAACTAGGACTGATATCTACCTCACCTGCCACTGAAGATTCTGCTCGGCCCTGGATCCCTACCCCTATACAGGAACCTACACAGACCTGGACCCCAGCCCCTCATGGTGAGACAGACCAGGGGCGTTCACAGATCTTGACCCCTCCCCCTCATGGTGAGACAGACCAGGGGCGGACACAGATCTTGACCCCTCCCCCTCATGGTGAGACAGACCAGGGGCGTTCACAGATCTGGACACCTCCCCCTCATGGTGAGACAGACCAGGGGCGTTCACAGATCTTGACCCCTCCCCCTCATGGTGAGACAGACCAGGGGCGTTCACAGATCTGGACTCCTCCCCCTCACGGTGAGACAGACCAGGGGCGTTCACAGATCTGGACCCCTCCCCCTCATGGTGAGACAGACCAGGGACGTTCACAGATCTGGACCCCTCCCCCTCGGTCTGCTTATGTATGGACACCTGCTGCTGCTGAAGATGACACGTCACATTCCTGGACTCCTTCTCCTAAGGAGGAGTGTTCAGGAGTGTGGACTCCTCCCCCTCTCAAAGAGATAGACGTAGTCTGGACCTCCCCCCTGGACGAGGAGGCGTGCCCCCCACCACCGGAGTCCTTTATGTACTGGCCATCACATGATGAGCTACAGGTGGTACCAGGTGTGGCTGGGGAGGGGTGTTCTAATGATCCTTTCTGGTGACATTATTACACGAAAAACTCTAATCACGTACTGGGTATAATATAAACAACATGTAGGTAATTATGGTATGTAAGTGTAGACCTATACAGATGTCAGTAGAGTTCCTTAGGGTATCTTCGGGAAGTAAACTTTGAATCCTAACTGGTGTAGGACAGCATTGTAGGTGTTCCAAATAACTTTTTACAAATTTTAAAACATAATCGCGGAGATGTCATCTGTTAATTTGAAAAATGCAGTTTTCATTCTCAGAAAATACTGAAATGATCGACCTCAAATTTGTCGTCTTAGATTGAACATTTGTAGTTTGACCACTTGGTAACACACACTACCATTACTGTGTATCTGAGACGTTGGAAATTGTCGCCTCTAGGTACTTGCATATTACCGAGTTATCTACCCTTGCGGGTAGGTATTGGTTACGATGTAATGTGCAAAGAAGAAATAAGACTAATTGGAAAATCATGATTATTAGATGGTCATCGTCTTTATAAATTCTGTGGTTGATTTTACTACTAATCATTAAAGGATCGAACTCAATGTCCACGTGCTGTGTCCATTTACAGGAACTAGACTGAATAACGAAGTAGATCATGATGTATAATTAACTCTCTTGGATTTCGAATATAAAAATGTATAATCTTTCTTCCACATAAACGTATATACATTGTATACAGTTATAGTAAGAACGGAAATGGCCAGCTTATCATGTGACTGGGCGCTAATATCCCTCTGGACTCTAGTTTTGTTGTTGGCAATGACTAAGGTTGGAACAATTGCTCAATTAGCTATATGATTTTTAATTGAATTATAAATAGAAGTAATTTACAGAAATCTGATATAGTTTTATTATAGAGATTTTTACTTGGTGTGAACTTAAGAAAAAACATTTCACGGTTCAGAAATACGTAGTTAGATTCTAGTAATTGTTTTTTCTTAGAAGATGATCTTAGCAATGTGATTGCTGGTAGATTATTTTTGGTGATGAAAATGAAATTTTGATCACCACTAAAACAAAAAATATGCTCAATCTGTTTCTACTATACAATAGATTATATATGAAATGTTAATATGTTAAGTTTTAAACTACACAAGGAGGATAGTGGAGAATTATTGAAAGTTCAAACAATACCGGTAAGGTCTTCCTGAGGGACATTAATCGTGACATAGTTTGTCAACAATTCAGATATAAATTGGTGCAATTGTGTGTTCTCTTCACATTATGATTAAATCTTAGACTAGTCAATATTTCATGAGTTGTAAGAATAGTGATTTATTTTGCACAAGCGTATGAGAAATGAGAAATTGTGGTCCAAATGGATTGGTCCTGATGAGTTAGCCCCTGTAATTCTGGCAGTGGTGCCGAACCACGAAATGGAACCAAATCATATCCATGCATTTTGATATGTCTTTTTATAAAGATTCCATTTGTATTCATGTTTTAGAGTATCAGATATTTTGTTATACTCGCAGCTGTCATGGACCTTCAAATCCATTAAGACAGAAGAAACCTCTACTTTTCCATGTCATTAACATATCGTCGAATCTCCATTTACTGAATGCTAGGTGTAACATGAAAAGTTCACATTAAAATCAGGTAGACATTCTATCAAATCTAACGAGACAGTAAACATGATGTTGTTGTTTTGTGGAGAATTTATATAGTTCTGTGAAAATGTTTTATACATATGTACGTGATGCATGATTTATTTTGTCATGCATGAGTGCTAACTTGAAGCAGATCTAGAGTAAATGTAGATATGGTATCGTGCATGATTGAACATTATAAGCAGGTCAGAGCGTGACCCAATTGTACATGATGTAAGTAGTATGTAAATCCTCATTATCCATACCATATATTCTCATTTCATTATAATCGGCTGATTTTGATGTAGATTTTTCATAAAATGTTGGTGCTTGTCCTATTAGCGCCATAACGATATCATACACGTGACCCAATGTACGTCGACATGCCGTGCACGTGTAAGGTATATTTGTTGTAGATATGATTAATGTTGATTTCGTTGATATCATTTGTTTTGTTATGTTTTGTTTTAATGTATTGAGAAGAAAATACATTGTTTTTTGTTTAGGATCCACGAATTGTCAAAACAGCTGAGATTTTTATGTTGCTTGCTATGTCCACCCTACATTGTTGTAGACCAAAACTTTCATTAAGTAACCTCACTCATTCCAGAAGTTATCGTAAATTAAAGACTCGTTTTCTTACCTTCCAATCCTTCTCTATCAAACTTCTCATTCTACTCATTAGAGCAGTTTGTAGGTGTAGCTCATCCGATCACGAGGAAAGGTCGAGTCCAATCAGAAGGATAGATCTTTCCCAATCATGACGTAACAATATGGTGACGTTTCACCAGATCATCCAATCACCGTCAGCTGGAAACTCTGTTCGATTTCTTTTCACATTCCCTGCATTTGCCATCTTCAAGGACAAAAATTGTTTTATTTTGTTGTACTAGTCTCTTTTGTTTTTATAAAGATGTTTGTTTTGTGTGCTTGTGCAGTGTACTTGTTCTGATGCGCATGGGTACGCATAGCATGAATGAGATAGGGCATCACGTGGTCTAGGTATCACGTGACTCAACCACGTAGCTCACGTGGTCTTATTACAGTTGTGTGATGGAAAAGAGCGTTGTGCTGTTCCATAGATAATAAAAAAAATCTTTACTTTCGACGTATTTCGTATATGAATATTTTTTGTGAAAATGGCTATTTGTAAAGAGATGTTGTGAGCAGAATTAGTGGATTAAGTAAGATATTAATGTTTGTTTTCAAAACATGCCAGTGTTGTACAGTTAAATCTGTATAAAGATTTTTACATTTTTTATATTTGTTAATACGATGAATAAAATTACAAAACGTATAACGCTTTTGCTTTGGTTTTTATATTATAGCTGATGGCAAATTGACTATGGTCCATCGTCGTCTTCTAAAAAATCTAATTCAAGTTAAGAAAGTTAAGAAGGTAATGTTCAAGGTCAGATGAGCATTGTTGAGGTCAGTATACTGTAAACGTAAGTATTTTAGAGGTAATCCTATTTTAGCGCTTTTTGCATAGGAAATGATTATACTCTAAACTCAGGGGCGAAGCTAGAAACTACAATTACGCTTATGGCATTTTCCTTACTTAAAACAATGTCATAAAACTGTAACTGTGAATACGCGATCGTAAAATTGGCTGCCAATGGTTTTTGCGCTTAACTTTGATTGTGCCAAAATACGTACGTTTATAGTGTTATTCTTACATTAGAACATGTCTGTTGATTATGGAAATCATGGGGTTAAAGGTCACACTTGATCTCATTTTATTTGAAAGTAATATCTGTTAAATATGTGGACAGAATTACTCCGTAGCGTTCAATTATACGTATAATGGAAGCCCGACAAGAGGAATAAAGGTCAGACGTGTGGGTAAAGGTCAGACAAGGATAAAGGTAAGACATGTGGGTAAAGGTCAGACAAGGATGAAGGTCAGACATGTTGGTAAAGGTCAGACAAAGATAAAGGTCAGACATGTGGGTAAAGGTCAGACATGAATAAAGGTCCGACATGGAGGGTAAAGGTCAGACAAGGAGGGTATAGGTCAGACATGGAGGGTAGAGGTTAGATATTGAGGGTATAGGTCACACAAGGAGGGTATAGGTCAGACAAGGAGGGTATGGTTCAGACATGGAGAGTATAGGTCAGATATGAAGGGTATAGGTAAGACATGGAGTTTATAGGTCACACAAAAAGGATATAGGTCACACAATGAGGGTATAGGTCAGACATGGAGGGTATTGGTCAGACATGGAGAGTATAGGTCAGACATGGAGGGTAGAGGTCAGTCATGGAGAGTATAGGTCAGACATTGAGGGTATAGGTCACACAAAAAGGATAAAGATCACACACTGAAGGTATAGGACAGACATGAAGGGTATAGGACAGACATGGAGGGTATATGTCAGACATGGAGGGTATAGGACAGACATGGAGAGTATAGGTCAAACATGGAGGGTATAGGTCACACAAAAAGGATATAGGTCACACAATGAGGGTATAGGACAGACATGAAGGGTATAGGACAGACATGGAGGGTATATGTCAGACATGGAGGGTATAGGACAGACATGGAGAGTATAGGTCAAACATGGAGGGTATAGGTCACACAAAAAGGATATAGGTCACACAATGAGGGTATTGGTCAGACATGGAGGGTATAGGGCAGACATGGAGGGTACAGGTCAAACATGGAGGTATAGGACAGACATGGAGGGTATAGGACAGATATGAAGGGTATAGGACAGACATGAAGGGTATAGTACAGACATGAAGGGTATAGGACAGACATGGAGGGTATAGGTCAGACATGGAGGGTATAGGACAGACATGAAGAGTATAGGTCAGACATGGAGGATATTGGTCACACAATGAGGGTATTGGTCAGACATGGAGGGTATAGGGCAGACATGGAGGGTACAGGTCAAACATGGAGGGTATAGGACAGACATGAAGGGTATAGGACAGACATCGAGGGTATAGGTCAGACATTGAGGGTATAGGACAGACATGAAGGTATAGGTCAGACATGGAGGGTATAGGTCAGACATGGAGGGTATAGGTCAGACATGGAGGGTATAGGTCAGACATGGAGGGTATTGGTCAGACATGGAGGGTATAGGTCAGACATGGAGGGTATAGGTCAGACATGGAGGGTATAGTACAGACATGAAGGGTATAGGTCAGACATGAAGGGTATAGGTCAGACAATGAGGGTATTGGTCAGACATGGAGGGTATAGGACAGATATGAAGGGTATAGGACAGATATGAAGAGTATAGTACAGACATGAAGGGTATAGGACAGACATGAAGGGTATAGGTCAGACATGGAGGGTATAGGTCAGACATGAAGGGTATAGGTCAGACAATGAGGGTATTGGTCAGACATGGAGGGTATAGACAGATATGGAGGGTATAGGACAGATATGAAGGGTATAGTACAGACATGAAGGTATAGTACAGACATGGAGGGTATAGTACAGACATGAAGGGTATAGGTCAGACATCGAGGGTATAGGTCAGACATTGAGAGTATAGGTCAGACATGAATGGTATAGGTCACATATGAAGGGTATAGGACAGACATGAAGGTATAGTACAGACATGGAGGGTATAGGTCAGATATGGAGGTATAGGACAGACATGGAGGGTATAGGTCAGACATGAAGGGTATAGGACAGACATGGAGGGTATAGGTCAGATATGGAGGGTATAGGACAGACATGGAGGGTATAGGTCAGACATGAAGGGTATAGGTCAAACATGGAGGGTATAGGTCAAACATGGAGGTATAGGACAGATATGAAGGGTATAGGTCAGACATGGAGGGTATAGGGCAGACATGGAGGGTACTGGTCAAACATGGAGGTATAGGACAGACATGATGTGTATAGGACAGACATGAAGGGTATAGGACAGACATGAAAAGTATAGGTCAGACATGAAGGGTATAGGTCAGACATCGAGGGTATAGGTCAGACATTGAGAGTATATATCAGACAATTGAAGGGTATAGAACAGACATGAAGGGTTTAGGACAGACATGGAGGGTATAGGTCAGATATGGAGGTATAGGACAGACATGAAGGGTATAGGACAGACATGAAAGGTATAGGACAGACATGGAGGGTATAGGTCAGACATGGAGGGTATAGGACAGATATGGAGGCTATAGGACAGACATGAAGGGTATAGGTCAGACATGGAGGGTATAAGTCAGACATGGAGGGTATAGGTCAGACATGAAGGGTATAGGACAGACATGAAGGGTATAGTCAGACATGGGGAGTAAAGGTAAAACATGGAGGGTATAGGTCAGACATGAAGGGTATAGGTCGGACCTCGAGGGTATAGGTCAGACATGGAGGATATTGGTCACACATGGAGGGTATAGGACAGACATGAAGGGTATAGTACAGACATGGAGGGTATAGGACAGACATGAAGGTATAGTACAGACATGGAGGGTATAGGTCAGATATGGAGGGTATAGGTCAGACATGGAGGGTATAGGACAGACATGGAGGGTATAGGACAGACATGAAGGGTAAAGGACAGACATGAAGGGTATAGGACAGACATGAAGGTATAGTACAGACATGGAGGGTATAGGTCAGATATGAATGAGGGTATAGGACAGACATGAAGGTATAGTACAGACATGGAGGGTATAGTACAGACATGAAGGGTATAGTACAGACATGAAGGGTATAGGACAGACATGGAGGGTATAGTACAGACATGAAGGGTATAGTACAGACATGGAGGGTATAGGACAGACATGGAGGGTATAGGACAGACATGAAGGGTATAGGACAGACATGAAGGGTATAGGACAGACATGAAGGGTATAGTACAGACATGAAGGGTATAGGTCAGACATGGAGGGTATAGGTCAGACATGGAGGGTATAGGTCAGACATGAAGGGTATAGGTCAGACATGGAGGGTATAGGACAGACATGAAGGGTATAGGACAGACATGAAGGGTATAGGACAGACATGGAGGGTATAGGTCAGATATGGAGGGTATAGGTCAGATATGGAGGGTATAGGTCAGACATGGAGGGTATAGGACAGACATGAAGGGTATAGGTCAGACATGGAGGGTATAGGACAGACATGAAGGGTATAGTACAGACATGAAGGGTATAGGACAGACATGAAGGGTATAGGACAGACATGGAGGGTATAGGTCAGACATGGAGGGTATAGGTCAGACATGGAGGGTATAGGTCAGACATGGAGGGTATAGGACAGACATGAAGGGTATAGGACAGACATGAAGGGTATAGTACAGACATGAAGGTATAGTACAGACATGAGGGTATAGGTCAGATATGGAGGGTATAGGACAGACATGAAGGTATAGTACAGACATGAAGGGTATAGGACAGACATGAAGGTATAGTACAGACATGAAGGGTATAGGTCAGACATGGAGGGTATAGGACAGACATGGAGGGTATAGGACAGACATGAAGGGTATAGGTCAGACATGGAGGGTATAGGTCAGACATGGAGGGTATAGGTCAGACATGAAGGGTATAGGTCAGACATCGAGGGTATAGGTCAGACATTGAGAGTACATATCAGACATGAAGGGTATAGGACAGACATGAAGGGTTTAGGACAGACATGGAGGGTATAGGTCAGATATGGAGGTATAGGACAGACATGAAGGGTATAGGACAGACATGGAGGGTATAGGACAGACATGAAGGGTATAGTACAGACATGAAGGGTTTAGGACAGACATGGAGGGTATAGGTCAGATATGGAGGTATAGGACAGACATGAAGGGTTTAGGACAGACATGGAGGGTATAGGTCAGATATGGAGGTATAGGACAGACATGAAGGGTATAGTACAGACATGAAGGGTATAGGACAGACATGAAGGGTATAGGTCAGATATGGAGGTATAGGACAGATATGGAGGTATAGGACAGACATGAAGGGTTTAGGACAGACATGGAGGGTATAGGTCAGATATGAAGGGTATAGGTCAGATATGGAGGTATAGGTCAGATATGGAGGTATAGGTCAGACATGAAGGGCTTAGGACAGACATGGAGGGTATAGTACAGACATGAAGGGTATAGGACAGACATGAAGGGTATAGTACAGACATGAAGGGTATAGGACAGACATGAAGGGTATAGTACAGACATGAAGGGTATAGGACAGACATGGAGGTATAGGTCAGATATGGAGGTATAGGACAGACATGAAGGGTTTAGGACAGACATGGAGGGTATAGGTCAGATATGGAGGTATAGGACAGACATGAAGGGTATAGGACAGACATGGAGGGTATAGGACAGAAATGAAGGTATAGTACAGACATGGAGGGTATAGGTCAGATATGGAGGGTATAGGTCAGACATGAAGGTATAGTACAGACATGGAGGGTATTGGTCAGATATGGAGGGTATAGGTCAGACATGGAGGGTATAGGACAGACATGAAGGGTATAGTACAGACATGGAGGGTATAGTACAGACATGAAGGGTATAGTACAGACATGAAGGGTATAGTACAGACATGAAGGGTATAGGACAGACATGAAGGGTATAGGACAGACATGAAGGTATAGTACAGACATGAAGGGTATAGTACAGACATGAAGGGTATAGGTACAGACATGAAGGGTATAGGACAGACATGAAGGTATAGTACAGACATGAAGGGTATAGGTCAGACATGAAGGGTATAGGACAGACATGAAGGGTATAGTACAGACATGGAGGGTATAGGTCAGACATGAAGGGTATAGGACAGACATGAAGGGTATAGTACAGACATGAAGGGTATAGGTCAGACATGAAGGGTATAGGACAGACATGAAGGTATAGTACAGACATGGAGGGTATAGGTCAGATATGGAGGGTATAGTACAGACATGAAGGGTATAGTACAGACATGAAGGGTATAGGACAGACATGAAGGTATAGTACAGACATGGAGGGTATAGGTCAGATATGGAGGGTATAGGTCAGACATGGAGGGTATAGGTCAGACATGAAGGGTATAGTACAGACATGGAGGGTATAGGTCAGACATGGAGGGTATAGGTCAGACATGGAGGGTATAGTACAGACATGAAGGGTATAGGACAGACATGAAGGGTATAGGTCAGACATGGAGGGTATAGTACAGACATGAAGGGTATAGGACAGACATGAAGGGTATAGGTCAGACATGGAGGGTATAGGTCAGACATGGAGGGTATAGGTCAGACATGAAGGGTATAGGTCAGACATGGAGGGTATAGGACAGACATGAAGGGTATAGGACAGACATGAAGGGTATAGGACAGACATGGAGGGTATAGGACAGACATGAAGGGTATAGGACAGACATGGAGGGTATAGGACAGACATGAAGGGTATAGGACAGACATGGAGGGTATAGGTCAGACATGGAGGGTATAGGACAGACATGAAGGGTATAGGACAGACATGGAGGGTATAGGACAGACATGAAGGGTATAGTACAGACATGAAGGGTATAGTACAGACATGAAGGGTATAGGACAGACATGAAGGTATAGTACAGACATGGAGGGTATAGGTCAGATATGGAGGGTATAGGTCAGACATGGAGGGTATAGGACAGACATGAAGGGTATAGTACAGACATGAAGGGTATAGTACAGACATGAAGGGTATAGGACAGACATGAAGGTATAGTACAGACATGGAGGGTATAGGTCAGATATGGAGGGTATAGGTCAGACATGGAGGGTATAGGACAGACATGAAGGGTATAGTACAGACATGAAGGGTATAGTACAGACATGAAGGGTATAGGACAGACATGAAGGTATAGTACAGACATGGAGGGTATAGGTCAGATATGGAGGGTATAGGACAGACATGGAGGGTATAGGACAGACATGAAGGGTAAAGGACAGACATGAAGGGTATAGGACAGACATGGAGGGTATAGGTCAGATATGGAGGGTATAGGACAGACATGAAAGGTATAGGACAGACATGAAGGGTATAGGACAGACATGAAAGGTATAGGACAGACATGGAGGGTATAGGTCAGATATGGAGGGTATAATTCAGATATGGAGGGTATAGGTCAGACATGGAGAGTATAGGTCACACAATGAGAGTATAGGACAGACATGAAGGGTATATGAGAAACATGAAGGGTATAGGACAGACATGGAGGGTATAGGTCAGATATGGAGGGTATAGGACAGACATGGAGGGTATAGGTCAGACATGAAGGGTATAGGACAGACATGGAGGGTATAGGTCAGATATGGAGGGTATTGGACAGACATGGAGGGTATAGGTCAGACATGAATGGTATAGGTCAAACATAGAGGGTGTAGGACAGACATGAAGGGTATAGCTCAGACATGAAGGATATAGGTCAAACATGGAGGGTATAGGTCAAACATGGAGGTATAGGACAGATATGAAGGGTATAGGTCAGACATGGAGGGTATAGGACAGACATGAAAAGTATAGGTCAGACATGAAGGGTATAGGTCAGACATCGAGGGTATAGGTCAGACATTGAGAGTATATATCAGACATGAAGGGTATAGGACAGACATGAAGGGTTTAGGACAGACATGGAGGGTATAGGTCAGATATGGAGGTATAGGACAGACATGAAGGGTATAGGACAGACTTGAAAGGTATAGGACAGACATGGAGGGTATAGGTCAGATATGGAGGTATAGGACAGACATGAAGGGTATAGGTCAAACATGGAGGGTATAGGACAGATATGGAGGCTATAGGACAGACATGAAGGGTATAGGTCAGACAATGAGGGTATTGGTCAGATATGGAGGGTATAGGTCAGACATGAAGGGTATAGGTCAGACAATGAGGGTATTGGTCAGATATGGAGGGTATAGGTCAGACATGAAGGGTATAGTACAGACATGAAGGGTATAGTACAGACATGAAGGCTATAGGACAGACATGAAGGTTATAGGACAGACATGGAGGGTATAGGTCAGACATGAAGGGTATAGGACAGACATGGAGGGTATAGGTCAGACATGAAGGGTATAGTACAGACATGAAGGGTATAGTACAGACATGAAGGGTATAGGTCAGACATGAAGGGTATAGGTCAGACATGAAGGGTATAGGACAGACATGAAGGGTATAGGACAGACATGAAGGGTATAGTACAGACATGAAGGGTATAGTACAGACATGAAGGTATAGTACAGACATGAAGGGTATAGTACAGACATGAAGGGTATAGGTCAGACATGAAGGGTATAGGTCAGACAATGAGGGTATTGGTCAGATATGGAGGGTATAGGTCAGATATGGAGGGTATAGGTCAGACATGAAGGGTATAGTACAGACATGAAGGGTATAGGTCAGATATGGAGGTATAGGACAGATATGGAGGGTATAGGTCAGATATGGAGGGTATAGGACAGACATGAAGGGTATAGGACAGACATGAAGGGTATAGGACAGACATGAAGGGTATAGGACAGACATGAAGGGTATAGGACAGACATGAAGGTATAGTACAGACATGGAGGGTATAGGTCAGATATGGAGGGTATAGGTCAGACATGGAGGGTATAGGACAGACATGAAGGGTATAGGACAGACATGAAGGGTATAGGACAGACATGAAGGGTATAGTACAGACATGAAGGGTATAGTACAGACATGGAGGGTATAGGACAGACATGAAGGTATAGTACAGACATGGAGGGTATAGGTCAGATATGGAGGGTATAGTACAGACATGAAGGGTATAGTACAGACATGAAGGGTATAGTACAGACATGAAGGGTATAGTACAGACATGAAGGGTATAGTACAGACATGAAGGGTATAGGTCAGACATCGAGGGTATAGGTCAGACATTGAGAGTATAGGTCAGACATGAATGGCATAGGTCACATATGAAGGGTATAGGACAGACATGAAGGTATAGTACAGACATGGAGGGTATAGGTCAGATATGGAGGTATAGGACAGACATGGAGGTATAGGACAGATATGGAGGGTATAGGTCAGATATGGAGGGTATAGGTCAGACATGGAGGTATAGGACAGATATGGAGGGTATAGGACAGACATGGAGGGTATAGGACAGACATGAAGGGTAAAGGACAGACATGAAGGGTATAGGACAGACATGGAGGGTATAGGTCAGATATGGAGGGTATAGGACAGACATGAAAGGTATAGGACAGACATGAAGGTATAGTACAGACATGGAGGGTATAGGTCAGATATGGAGGGTATAGGTCAGACATGGAGGTATAGGACAGATATGGAGGGTATAGGACAGACATGGAGGGTATAGGACAGACATGAAGGGTAAAGGACAGGCATGAAGGGTATAGGACAGACATGGAGGGTATAGTACAGACATGAAGGGTATAGTACAGACATGAAGGGTATAGGTCAGACATCGAGGGTATAGGTCAGACATTGAGAGTATAGGTCAGACATGAATGGTATAGGTCACATATGAAGGATATAGGACAGACATGAAGGTATAGTACAGACATGGAGGGTATAGTTCAGATATGGAGGTATAGGACAGACATGGAGGTATAGGACAGATATGGAGGGTATAGATCAGATATGGAGGGTATAGGTCAGACATGGAGGTATAGGACAGATATGGAGGGTATAGGACAGACATGGAGGGTATATGACAGACATGAAGGGTAAAGGACAGACATGAAGGGTATATGAGAAACATGAAGGGTATAGGACAGACATGGAGGGTATAGGTCAGATATGGAGGGTATAGGACAGACATGGAGGGTATAGGTCAGACATGAAGGGTATAGGACAGACATGGAGGGTATAGGTCAGATATGGAGGGTATAGGACAGACATGGAGGGTATAGGTCAGACATGAAGGGTATAGGTCAAACATGGAGGGTGTAGGACAGACATGAAGGGTATAGCTCAGACATGAAGGATATAGGTCAAACATGGAGGTATAGGACAGATATGAAGGGTATAGGTCAGACATGGAGGGTATAGGGCAGACATGGAGGGTACTGGTCAAACATGGAGGTATAGGACAGACATGATGTGTATAGGACAGACATGAAGGGTATAGGACAGACATGAAAAGTATAGGTCAGACATGAAGGGTATAGGTCGGACCTCGAGGGTATAGGTCAGACATGGAGGATATTGGTCACACATGGAGGGTATAGGACAGACATGAAGGGTTTAGGACAGACATGGAGAGTATAGGTCAGATATGGAGGTATAGGACAGACATGAAGGGTATAGGACAGACATGAAAGGTATAGGACAGACATGGAGGGTATAGGTCAGATATGGAGGTATAGGACAGACATGAAGGGTATAGGTCAAACATGGAGGGTATAGGACAGATATGGAGGCTATAGGACAGACATGAAGGGTATAGGTCAGACATGGAGGGTATAAGTCAGACATGGAGGGTATAGGTCAGACATGAAGGGTATAGGACAGACATGAAGGGTATAGTCAGACATGGGGAGTAAAGGTCAAACATGGAGGGTATAGGTCAGACATGAAGGGTATAGGTCGGACATCGAGGGTATAGGACAGACATGAAAGGTATAGGACAGACACGAAGGGTATAAGACAGACATGGAGGGTATAGGTCACACATGAAGGGTATAGGTCACACATGAAGGGTGTAGGACAGACATGGAGGGTATAGGTCAAACATAGAGGGTATAGGTCAGACATGGAGGGTATAGGTCAGACATGGAGGGTATAGGACAGACATGAAGGGTATAGTCAGACATGGGGAGTAAAGGTCAAACATGGAGGGTATAGGTCAGACATGAAGGGTATAGATCGGACATCGAGGGTATAGGTCAGACATGGAGGGTATAGGACAGACACGAAGGGTATAGGACAGACATGGAGGGTATAGGACAGACATGAAGGGTATAGGTCACACATGAAGGGTGTAGGACAGACATGGAGGGTTTAGGTCAAACATGGAGGGTATAGGACAGACATGGAGGGTTTAGGTCAAACATGGAGGGTATAGGTCAGACATGGAGGGTATAGGACACACAAGGATGGTATAGGTCACACAAGGAGGGTATAGGACAGACATGGAGGGTATAGGTCGCACAAGGAGGGTATAGGACAGACATGGTGGGTTTAGGTAAGACATGGAGGGTATAGGTCACACAAGGAGGTTATAGATCAGACATGGAGGGTGTAGGTCAGTTAAGGAGGATAAAGGTCACACAAGGAGGGTATAGAACAGACATGGTGGTTTAGGTCAGACATGGAGATTATAGGTCACACAAGGAGTGTATACGTCAAATGAGAAATATTTTATTCTAAAGTTGCTCCTAATTAGAGGATTTTTATGAATGGAATCTTTATCAAAATATGACTAATAAATATTTATAAGTGCCTTTTTGCTGACGAAAATATAACTACATCTTATTTGCATGTTTCGGGAAAAACACGTTACCTTACCCTCGTCGTATTTTAATCGACTAAAAGCGGATAAAATTGTGGTAGAATAAACAGGTCACACGATTCGTGGTTGTTGGATATGGAATTTATTCCACATTCGTAAGTTATTTTTCAAAAGTTTCAAAAGACACTTGCTAAAGCTCGTGTCTTTTGTAACTTTTAATAAATCAGTGTATCGCGTGTAATAATTCCATATCCAATGACCTGTTGTTGTGTTTACCATTTAAATTACACTTGTTCCTCTGGTTGATGTATTTACCATTTAACTTACACTTGTTCGTGAGGTTAATGTATTTATCATAAAAATTACACCTGCTCCTCTGGTTGTTGTGTTTACCATTAGAATTACACTTGTTGTGAGATTGATGTATTTATCATAAAAATTACACTTGGTCCTCTGGTTGATGTATTTACCATTAAAATTACACTTGGTCATTTAGTTGTTGTGTTTACCATTAAAATTGCAATTGTTCCTCTGGTTGATGTATTTACCATTAAAATTACACTTGGTCATTTAGTTGTTGTGTTTACCATTAAAATTGCAATTGTTCCTCTGGTTGATGTATTTACCATTAAAATTACACTTGTTCTTCTAGCTGATGTGTTTACCATTAAAATTACACTTGGTCCTCTATCTGATGTGTTTACCATTAAAATTACACTTGTTCCTCTAGCTGATGTGTTTACCATAAAAATTACACTTGCTCCTCTAGCTTATGTTTTTGCCATTATAATTACACTTATTCCTCCAGTTGATATGTATACCATTAAAATTACACTTGGTTCTCTAGTTGTGTTTACCATTAAAATTACACTTGGTCCTCTGGTTGATGTATCTATACCACTTAAATTACACTTGATGTTCTGGTTGGTGTGTTTACCCTTAAAGTTACACTTGTTCCTCTGGTTGATGTATCTATACCATTAAGATTACACTTGGTCCTTTGATTGTTGTATTTACTAATTTTACACTTGATCCCCAGGTTGGTGTATCTATACCATTAAAATTTCACTTGGTCCTCTAATTGTTGTATTTACTAATTTTACACTTGATCCCCAGGTTGGTGTATCTATACCATTAAAATTACACTTGTTTCTCATGTTCGTGTTTTAATTATTAAAATTACACTTGCTACTCTGTTTGCTACTCTGTTTGATCTAACAATATCAGTAAAATTACACTTGTTTACGTACACATATCTATCAAGACTTATTACCACAATCCCTCCACATCTGGGTTGAGAGTTCTAATCCCATGTGGGACAGTTGCCATGTACTGACCGCTGACAATGGTTTTTCTCTGGGCACTCTGGTTTTCCTCCACCACTAAATCTTGCATATCCGTTAATGACTCAGGTTGTAAAGACCAAACTAATAAACCAAACTAAAAGTATATGTATTTATACCAATTTTATTTACTTTAACACTATATCATTTGGTTGGTGTATCTTCAACTATAGTTCACTGGAAAATCTCTGATATCGATTGCATTGCAATATATCCGTTTGTTGAACAACTTTGGTTACCATTAATCACAGTTTTTATATATTCGGGACCTACTAGAGTGTCAACAGTCCAGTTCTAGAATATTTAGAGGTCTTGATACAAAATCAATGAAAATCTACATCTATATAATAATAAAAAAAGAATATATAATCATACTGTAAATGCCTGTTTAATTATTTTTATCTAGATTTCTACAACGTCTAAGAGATAGTAAACATGCTCTATGGACATTGCAGCAGGTCCATACACATTATAAACTGTAACTTGTTCTCAGACCCCTGTGGATTTACGACCAGTATAAAAACATGTGCGCCACGGAACATTAGACTTATCCATGAACATTTTCCAGAAGTTATTTCCGCGAAAGACCTTCTAGTTTTCACGGCAAGTCCAGAAACATTTGTTAAGTTGACACAAATCGGGGAAATATCGCATTTCAAAACGAGAAAAAAACCCAGCAGAATTTCAGTTGATATCTTGTGCCGACAAAAATGCGGAAAATGTACCGTGGTGCACATGCTTTTATAACAAGTTATCTCAAAATAAGGAAAAATCAGTAAACTTACTTCAGAGTTATCCCCCTCGTAAAAAGATAAACCCCCCCCCCCCTGGTACAAAAGATTTCCCCACGGTACCGCCAACAACCGGTGATCACTGATCATTCATCTGTCACCGCCTGACTATGATGGTATATCATCCATGTTATCCATGTGGTATGCTATCTTCGGTGATATCTTGTCTCATAAGTATTACACCAGGAGTAGGTTTCAATCTGTAAAATATAAGAAAAAATAATTGTTTACTTAACAATAACACGCTCCTAAAACGGAATGACATGCACGTGCATTACATTAACAAGAACGTCCGTGGGCGGAAACAGGACAGGAAGTTTGGGGCAGGGATATTGTATTTCTACATACACGTGCTTTTTATATTTCATTTCTTCAGAATACACCCACGGTACTATCCTGTCTGTACCTACAACACCATCAAACATCCTACACACACATACACTGTGTATGTGTGTACATTTTCTTGGCCTATGTCACAAATAATTAGATTGGATACATCAAATTATTTTTTTTCTAAATTAAAAAAAGTATATTTGATTTTCTCTTATATTGTTTTTGTCCAATCAATAACTTACCTTATATTTTTCACCGTATAACAAAGCTACTTAGAGTACATTAATTTCCTTTCACTTTTTTTCGTTCACATTAGGTTTTGTTTTCTATTTATCAATATTTTGAGTTTTTCGCTCTCCCAGTCGTTTAAACACTGTAAAATATTGTTTTGCATTAACTTTCCGATATAAAATATTGTCCGATATAAAACTGTTAAGGTAAACAATTTAGACCCCTGGTATATATATACGTCAGTTCTATTGCTGTACGAACAAGACCAGGCTCGTTATTTTTCTCGAATACGAGTTACATCCCTTCCCTTTATAAGAAAGACAGTATAATAAATTATACGACGATTGATAAACTCAAATTCAATCAATAACGGCGACAGGCATTTCATACTTACATCAAATAATAACTTTTAATTACATTTTGTATTTTGGACAATATTTCGATAATTTCTTTATACTTATAATCGATTTATTACTAAAAAGACATGTAATTACATTTCTGATTGAAAAATAAATAAAATAGTTATTGATGATTTAAATCAAAATATTAACGTACACTATCAATGGTGCCTTTATCGGGCGACATATTGAATCTTAAGGACAAAGTGAAATTGCGCATTACAAATTAGCATTGAGCTGCACAGACAGATTGCCCCGCCTCCTATACATAACAAGCTTGCTGGTTGGTTAATATATTTGGAATCGATGATTATGTATATCTACAGTGGTCACGAGACCGTATGTATACACAAATAAACGGCTCGTATTTTTATTTAGTGTGAACAAACAGCATGGCTGAAACATTGCTCGGAGCCAAGATGGATTCTGAGGGTTCTAAATCGATGTCTCCAGCTGTCTTAGAAGAGGTGGAAATAGAGAAACTAAAGCAGGCATACGCATGTTCTTTAATAAATGGCGATCACCTCCCGCTCATCAAAGAGGAGTTAAAGTATTTGATCCAGTCACGTCGATTAGCGGACGGAAAAGAGGAACTTAATGTCAACTTTCATCCTCCACAAAAACCTCAAGTAGGTTAATAGTAGTTTTTTTTTATATCAATTCTTGTTTGTTTCATATCGTTTATTGGTTAGGACGCTATGACATACAAAATTTTAATGTATATCAGAATTGGCATGGGTGCCAGGCCAGAACAGGACTACTGTCATGGTCTTCACGTCCGTCGGAAATTATGTCACATGTTGTCAAATATTGAAAAGTTTATAATAGTACTTTTTCGTATCAGAGTACAATATTTTGCAAGCAATTTATTTTTGAGGTGGGTTAGGCAAAGAGTGTTTGTTTATTTCAACATAATACTGCATATCATTTTGCATTGTTTCCATATATATATAAATAATAGTTTATCTCCAGTATGTATGAATTATTTACATCCGATAAGCAGATAATGCATGTCATTCTGAAAGTTTCGACCAGCATTATTCGGGTTAAGAAATTGGTGTATTATTTTTGTTTTCAGTTGGAACTCGAGGATAAAATTAAAATGAAGAAAAGGCGCGAACAGAACAGAAATGCTGCTCAGAGATTCAGAATAAAACGGAAAACGAGGAAAGAAATTAACGAAAAGGTGAGAGTAAATTTAATTTTAGATAATATAGATAATTTTAATGGAACCACTTTTTTTAATATAAAAGTTAATCATGAAATTCATTTGACACAAAAACAAAATTAAGATAATTTCCATTTTATTTAATTTTGAAGAAAATAACTATCTTAACATGAAATTGAAATTTCATTTGACACTTTCAGAAAATTTCAAAATGATATTCAAGTGACTGCAAAAATGAATAAATGATTTCAAACAAGAAAATGCAAAGTTATCAGGAAGAATGTTCAAAACCAAGGAATAATATAGGATGAAATTGAAAACAAACCATTAGATGTGACCCATATTGTAAAAATAAATAATACCAATTAATCAGTGTTACTTAAATAATTAACATTTACGAGCGTCAATCCCTTTTGTGTGTATGGTTATTTATTTTATCAATTTATTCCATGATTATTATAAATAATGCTAACATTACAATATATATCCACTTGTCGCAGTGTAACAACAAGTTTTAAATTCTATTAAACCATTCCTGATAAACTTACCTGTATCTTTTATAACCTGAGAGGAATATTATCGATTCTGGTGTAATTATTTTCCAGGAGCTGGATTTGTTGAATTCGAGAAATAATGAATTGCGTTCCCAGATTGAGGACTTAGAGCGCGAGTTACATATATACCGACAGTATGTGTATGGTCTCCCCGGGGATGGGATACAGATAGAGAATTTCCCGCCAAAGTGACAATAGAGTATCAATTATCAACTGGCTGAATTTATGAACCGCACCCACAATGCCGTGCAAATACAACAGGGTCAAAGGTTGCAAGGAATTCCCGAGAAACAGGAAACACCAGACCTGCACGTAACAACAACGTGAGTTTCAATGCAAGATCAATGACTTTTCGTCTATGATTTCAACTTGTGGTCAAGAGACAAGGAAATTATTCCTTAAAACAAGATATGAAAATAGGATTGGAATACTTTCAGTATGAGCAATGACAATACTGATAATACAAACTTATTAAGAAATATATTCATATTTCTATGTTATTAGATGTTTCGAATACACGATAGGAGAATCGTGTGTTTCTTTAAACCATTTTCATATCAAATATTTTGGTGTTGTTTATCATAGAAATGATATTTTTCAACAACAATTTATTAAAAGCTTGTTATGAATTCGATTTGTCTCCCTTTGATCTGTTGAGAATGTTAACTACCAATTGACGATCATTCGCTCCGAACTTGTTTCAAACTTGTTTTAGCACGTTGCTGCGAAAAATATAAATTACGTAAGCACCAGGTTCCGAAGATAGTTCCAAACTTAGCGTGATACGTACTCGGGCTACCTCGGACTACATTCATGTCACATATAGCTTGAACACAGATATCACATATATATATGTATACACTTGCCCTGTAATCAGTACTACATGCTTTACTTGTGTATATATTTTATTCTATCGATTGATAATCGACAGGTGCTTGTTTTTCATGCGGTAGTGAGCATACTGCTATATATGTTAAAATTCGTCGTAGTTGTCCGATAAAGCTTCAGTAACTACCCTAACTATGATATGTAATTACGGACATATTCTTATTAAGAACGTTTACTTCAGTCAATGCTGTTTCTGGTATGATCTCTCGGTGATGTAACACTTAAATATGACGTTCAAGGTTAGATCAACGTTACCAGTGACGTGACAAATGATCAACATTATCACATCAATTTTTACCAGTGACGTAACAAGTGTCATCGCATTAATAGGTTTGTTCAGCATTATCAGTGACGTAACGGGTATGATCAAACTTTCCAGTGACGTAAAAATAATCATCAACGCTATCAAAGTCAAAAATGCGATTAAGCAATATCAATGATGTAATATGTATTAGCAACATTATCAACGGCGTAACAGAGGTCATCAGTGATGTGTTAGATTTGGACGGATAGTCATTATCATCATTTAATTTCTTATTTATTATCATTATTATTTTATAACATTAACCGTGACGAAGGATGTGTGCTCAGCACACTATCAATGACGTAACAGTTTAGACCGTTAGAAAGTTATTTCCCTCCCGACGGAGTAAAATGGAGGGAAGTTAAAATGACGTATTCCGTATTTTCATATTAAAGAGTTATCTGTCCTAGATGGTATGACGTCATGTATTTACGTAATGTCATATTTCTTCAGAGAAAACGCGAAGGTTTCGCTCACAAAATAACGACGCCACAATATAGTTATCTACCTGCAAGGGAGTTAACTCTATCATATTCAAAGACGGAAAAATGTGATTATCATTAAAAAATACAAAAACTATAGTTTCTGTGATGTAGTCAATCTTTCTAGCGACGAGTTATTTTTTCTTGACTATAATTTGGAGCAAATGTTATTATTGTCTTTCTTTTACTGAGCGGTAAGCTTGTATCATATGTGTAATCCACCATGAAATGTGATACGGAGACAAATTTGTAACATTTTCTGACAATGATTATATAATAAACACTATCAGTGATGTAAAGGAACAGACACTGTCACACTGTACATACGTATGTACTGCAGGTATAAATGTCAGTATAACGGTCCCATGTAGCATACGAATCCCGAGACAAAATATGTGAACACTTGTGGTGGTATTATCTTAACAGTGATGTGACTTTAGAAGCACATAAAACGGTGGTTGATAATTTACTTGATATACTTGGTTAAGTAATTCATCACAAAAATCACCAATGAATACTTGACATTCAGATGAATATGTTGAACATTTTGGAAATTAGGGGTGTGCAGCGGAAGTCGGCGACCAGGCAGCTCAATTAGGTAGAACATCCGTATTAGGTCTGGAGTGTTCGTGGAGATGATAATATATAATGAAGCTCTGTGAAAAATGATGAGAAATGGTTTGCTATGAGAAGTTGGTCAAGTTAACGCCGACCCAGTGAGTCAAGGCCTGTTTGGTGAGAATTAAGGCGTTATAATGTGGACATAACTGGATGAAAGTCTTTGTAACTGGTGAATATTTAGTATACATAACACGCTTTATAATGTTGTCAGTTACATCATCGTTACTTAACTAAATCTGACGAAATTCACAAATGTCGAATAATCTCACGCTCTCTACCTAATTGAATTGTAAAGGCCCCGGCGATAGAGTAACTGGTTATTAAGTACATATCTATAACGACTTCTGAGATAAGTATGAAAGCTTCAGCTGTCAGACTGAGATTTATATCCGTATCGTACGAGTTTTAGGTGTGCAAGTCGGGTTTTCCGGCAGATTTCGCGCGCGTTTTGTCGCCCAGAACTTTGAAACAGTACCAACAAGCGAGTTGCTGTCCGGAGCGTCCGTCTGCCATATCAAATGTCATTCCGGATATCCTCACTTAAATTAGCTGATGTAGGCATCTTTCAAACAATTCGTTTTTATTTTTATTTTATCAAATTACGTAAAGGTTAAGTTAGCGACCTTCCTTCCGCATTGAGGAGTGGCAATTGACATGGCGTACATATATCTGACGGAGTTCGCCGAGAATAATCCGACGGATTCGGATCTATATTGTAAGTTTGATTTCGTTCTATAATACTACTTCTACTTATATAAGACAGATATACATAGGATGCAACATGAATACTAAGACATTTATTTAGATAAACAAGTTATAAGTAATTCAAATGGCATTTTTCGCAAATTGGTATCAAAATAAAAGGATCCGAATGCACGAAAATATCGAAGTATTCATAATTTGATATAATTAATGGATTTAGGAAACGGCTAATCATTATGATCTTAGATAAGTGATATACAACATGCGTTGACCTGCATGTAGTTTAAAAAGTAGAATGACTGATTAAGTTCATCGCATTGAAGTTGAATCAGAATCCTTTGGACTTCGCACTGACAATAATAATGTATATACTATCATTAATAATTCGTGTAGCCATCTACTTATTAGTTATGTTTATTTCTAGAGAATTTGTAGTGCTGTTGTTGATATATCTAGATAACATCTATCAACTGCTATCATAAAGATGATATGTATATAATGTTAGAATAGATTCAAAACATTATCAAGTGTCATTAAATGCATGTTAAATTAATATCTAGAGAATATTCATCAACTGACATTTTAAAAATACATATTGATATATACAGAAAATATAAATCAACTGTCATTAAATAATATATAAATATCCATAGAATATCAATCAAATACCATTAAATACATATTGATAAAAACATCCAGATAATATCAATTAATTACCATAAATACATATTGATAAAAATGTCCAGAGAATATCAATCAAACACTATAAATACATATTGATAAACATATCTAGAGAATATCAATCATATACCATAAATACATATTGATAAACATATCTAGAGAATATCAATCATATACCATAAATACATATTGATAAATATCTAGAGAATAATCAAACATATAAAATTAGAGAATATCATATACCAAAGAAGATATCAAAATATCAATCATATACCATAAATACATATTGATAAAGATATCTAGAGAATATCAATCATATACATTTACCATATCAATATCATAATACATATTGATAAAGATATCTAGAGAATATCAATCATATACCATAAATACATATTGATTGATAAACATATCTAGAGAAATCAATCATATACCAATCATATAAGATATATCAATACATAAATACATAGAATACAATCATAATACCATAAATACATGTTGATAAAGATATCTAGAGCATATCAATCATATACCATAAATACATATTGATAAACATATCCAAAGAATATCGATCAACTTTCATTAATAAAGTAATTATTTTAAAGATGTTACACTGCTGACAAATGGTAATTTTTCTCTATCAAAGCAGTAGCAGACAAATAAGTACATTTTATCTGTTACAAACGGTACGAACTTTACAACTTACGATGTTTTTTTTTTACTTCAAGATTACAATTTTTTTTACTTCAAGATTACAATGTTTTTTTAACTTCAAGATAACAATGTATTTTACTTCAAGATTACAATGTATTTTACTTCAAGATTATAATGTATTTTACTTCATGATAGAACTATCAAAAATAATTAATTAGTCCCGATAAAAAATCCATGGCACTATGCCCTATATGGATTTAAGTAATGATTGCGCATCCACTAAAAACAAAACAAATAAATTTATATTATTTTTGTGTTAATGAGACATACATTCACCATTGTAAACACCAATTATTGTTCAAATGATGTGTATTGTTTATGCTCTGTCGAACATCTTTAAATTATATCCAGAGAATATTTAGCAACCGTAATAAAACTAGTTTTAATATTTACGTCTGGAGAATTAGTTGTATGTTAGCCGCCGTATTGATGACAGTATACAGAATATACGTCAATTGCTAGTCTAGAGAAACAGTTTCAACTTAGCCTGGTGAGTCCATACAAAATGAAGTGTGTTTAAGGTATACATTGTCAAACGTTACTAACATTTTGAGAAATACAGTACATTCAATGGTTAGGTTTTAATTTTACAAGTACAAATAAGAGCACAAAATGATTTCCGTCAGTGCAACCAAAAATCATTATAATAACGTCTAAAGTGAAGAGAAATTAGTTTATACGACCAGAAAATCAAGCCAAATTATGGTTTACAATTTCATTTTTACAGTGTTAATAGTAATTGGAAAGTGATTTCTGCAGGTATGTTTCTATCTAAGCATACATAAGGCATAAAAAACACCAATGCAACAGTTAATAATTTCTGTGTTGTAACTAACGTTTATATGGCATCTGAAGCCTTTTGAATGATTTCACAGCTTAATTCATCAAACCTTGTGGTTTTCAGTAAATAACATGTCAAAATTTTCAAGCTGTTACGGCACATATAACTTTAATAGTAAGTCTATACAAACATGTGTACACTAACCACAAAATATATCTACGTTATAACCAGAGAGTTTAAATCTACGTTATACGAAACACAAACTCATGATAATATCGTCAGACTTTTTTTTCAATAATCACCATATTCATAGTTTCGCATAAGTTTCTGTTATAGGTCAAGAGAATTATTAGTTTGAGTGAAGTTACCAAGCATGCTATTGTCAGCCCTCGAAAATGTCTTTATTTAAGATAAGAAATAAAAGCACTATAAAATATTTGTTAATTACTACACAATTTGAAAAATGTTTTCATTAGTCAGCGAATAAAAGCGGTAACGATGTTGGATAATAGAGTTAAAATAAAACATTAAGAGGGTAATATACCAATTGATTAGATAAGTTATGTTCATAGAAGCTTACCGTGTTAGCAGTTTACCGTGTAAAAGTTTATGTTTACCGCCCTGTAAGATCCTTAATATTCAACATAACAGCTAAGTCAACTGTTTTTCTTAAGAAGTTATTGGAAATGCAATCGGGACATGACAGCACAAATATCTTAATGTAAAAGGAAACCTGAAACATAAACTGATGTGATATACAGACTAAAACACTTAAGTTTTCCCACGAGGACTGGGTACCAATTTTAAATGATTATCAGGACTCGGGAATATTAGTCTTATTTATTAAATTTTACTTTAAATTCAAGAAAAGTTCCAATCTAGGGGGTTCGACAATAACATTCTATTGGTTTTCCATTCCAGGCATATTTCACAAATGAAGCCATTAAATAAATACAAAGATTGCCTATGATTTGTATAACTCACTTCATCTGGTATATGATATATTTTAATATGTTTCATTTATCATATGTTTATTTCATTTAGTGAATGTTATATTAAAATGTTTGTATATAATCTAGTATGTAAATGTGGATCAAAGAAATAATATCAACGGTTGTATTACACTGGATCCTGATAAACATATGTCTGTAGGATACGAATTACTTAATAAAAATAGTAAATATGGGGCAAAAAATTATTACAACAACGTGGAACAAAATGTTTCGATTCGATCTGGCCTTTTATCATGGCCGCAATACATGATTATGTATATTTTGATGTTTTGTTTGGCGTGTATTATTTAAGGATCTTTAAGCTGACGTATATAAATATTCTATATAGATCAATATCGTGTACCAAGCATTTAGAGTTTTGTTTATGCAATTTTGACGCACTCCAATTTCATTTCCAAGAAGAAAAAAGGTGATAATAATTGACTGTTATCGCAAAGGACGATTTCATACATCATATATGATGTGTGGATTAATGTAGAAGTGTGTTTATTTGTCACCGTAACATGTGTTGTGTATACATTATAATGTCAAGCAATAACTACATCCGCAAAATTCCTAATTAGTTATATGTCACACTGACAAGGTAGCATTTAATGCCATTTATAAATTGGTTTATTTTAATGATGTAATGGTAAATAGAATAAAAACTCAAGCTCCTGTACAGTTGCTGGGTAGAACAACAAAGTAAGATACTAAAATTTTCATCTTGTACAGGGAATATATCTTTAATGCTTCTATATGTTAATGTTATATTCACCACTATCATATGACTATAGGTTTGAAGAGGTCATTTTTTATAACTGATTTTTGTAAAGTATTTTTGTTATCATGGTATGCTTGTGAAGTGTTACCATAATTTTACTTTTATGTCATACTTCGAGCGTCGTCGTCCGCCATGCATACCTTTTATTCAAACGACTTCTCAATAACCGAAAGGCCCAGCGTACTGATATAGGGCCGGTAGTATACTTGGAAGAACTATAAAAAGGACACCTATTGCACTATTACAAAGAGTAAGAGAGTGACAAAGAAATAGTGAATACCAATAAAGATATGGTCTGCTGGTTTCTGGAATTGGAATTACCGAAGGTTTTAACAAAGTGTTTTCCCTTCTGGTTCTTTGGCTTCATTTTTTCCTGTATTCTTGACAACATTTTTGCTATGAATAATATAATCTATTTCGCTATCTGTATGAACTAAATAATTATTAATGTTAATAAAATATTAATTTAGATTTAAAAACCTGTAAACAAATCGAGATGCACTGTATATTATTAAGATTATTTACTGCTGAGACAGAAAAATTAGAGTATGCCATCGAGCCATATCGCAATTCGCCTGAAAAACACGAGTTGGGAAAGAGATGAGTGATTAGCGACCCCACCGTCTTAATTACATTGTTATTAAGTTGTATTGATGTGTAAATAGCGTGCTGTGTATGAAGTACATTTGTTACTGTGTCCTTCCCCTAGTGGTCAGAAATCGTGATCTATAGTACATATGTCAGCCTCCCCATCCCAGAGCGGTCATAAGTCCTCTAAAACATCACATGCTATATCTACATGTATCATTCACGAAATTCGATAATGGTCTCCCGCCATTGTCACGTGACCTGTTGTTATGGAAATCACAGTAAATTTATCACAAAATGAGAAAACAATTGCTCGTCATTCTAATTTGCATAATTTATTGGAATCACTACTTTATTTATCCCTATGACTGTCGAGTTGCTAACCTAAATTATGGGCTCTTTCCATCCAAGGACGGACGCCCTAAATCACTATCATATCAACAATACAATACTAAACAAACGGTACTATTATTGAAATATATCTTGTAGATAGGTAAACTATATATCTGTATGAGAAAAACAATATTTAGAAAATAGCCGGTTTTTTAGCAATAAATATATAATGATAGTTCCATACATTAGCAGTAATACCGTTATGTATCACAAGGTGTGCAACTAACTATATTGTTTTTTGTTTACTGTTGTGAATGTATAAATGCTAAATAAACAACTTGATAATTAAATTGTCAGTATAACTAAACACAAAATAAAATAAAATTATTCTAATTCTAAATTTGTTTAGCGCGCACGAGGAACATTTTTTCCTAAATCGATTTTATCAACTTGTTGTAAAACGAATAATCGATATAATAAGATTTATATATCTATTTCTAAGACAAATCCAATTTCGGTTCCGATTTGACATGAGGGGTAGCTGTGTATATGTTGCGGCCTGGCGTCGCTGACCTTGTGGAGACTTTGATAGTGTTAGACCATGAATCATTGTGTATGTGAGCCGCCTATAGCTGGCCAGTTCTCATCTCTACTGAATATTTCTATATTAATATAGTATCGGAGGAATTTCCACTCGTTTATTAATGCGTTAAGAAGTGAATAATTCAGCTAACACCTACCTACTACCCATAAAATCTAGCTTACGAATTCCTCAAGTATGCAAATCGATTGATTTGTGAAATGAGCATGTCGTTGAAATAGACAACGCCCTTCAATAGTGAGTTTTGATTGGTTCGTTTCCTATCACGTGCATTGGATTCAGGTACTGTACTAATTACGACACTGTCTCGCGAGTACCTATTGTCATCAGACAGGAATGTGAAATATTCCTGGAATTTACACATCTAAAGAATTCCAATCTTTCGCACCTGATACAGTCACGAATACATATCTCCAACATATAACACCAGTCACAGCTACTGTATTTTTATTGGATTATCGATCAGAGTGACATAGTTTGTTATAAAGCTGACACGCTCCAGTCTCGTACATGTGTGTATTGGAGTCAGGGCAGCGCGCACGTGTTTATGTTCCAAACGCATACACCACACGTGTCATATTCACCTCCGGCTGGTGTAGAGACTATTCAGAATTTAAAATTATCCGCAATAGAGTGTATATATTCATTATTTGAAGACAAGAAGCTTTCATCTAGATCATGTTTCTTCAAAGCTAGCAGCTCAGACGTTAGACGGAGTTACGTCCCTTCAACTGTATGCAGTAAGATCCCAAAATAGAACAAACGTTTCACACAGGTTCGAGCATGACCACTAGTTAATATTTAAAGTGCAGACTAGTGTGTTTACAAACATTCAGCAGACAATGCATGGCAGGCAAGTCGGAATTAACACGTTCTCCCGGAGATTAATTCTACGGAAATAACACCAGATATATATATATACGAAACAGACGAATGAAGTCATATTAGAAGCGCGGAAATCTTGGAATAGTGCAAAAATATATTTTTGACATTAGGAAAAAAAGCCGAAATAGGTGAAAACCCAGAATTGCTTTACGCTGGACATTCTTTGGGATTTTTGGTGGGATATGATGACGTTGTACGCGTATGCATGACACACGGTATTATTTTTAGACGCTCTTGCGAGTGTATCTGCCTTAGGAAAAGGCAGCGCCAGTGATGCCTGCTATATGATCCGATTGCAGACGAGTATCCCTGCGCCTTAGTTATAGTATTTTTTATCAAGCTACGTCACTTTGAAACGAGATTTCACGTGACCACGGAATACACATATTTTGATCAGCTGTAAAGTGTAAACAGACGGCCTGATGGAGTGGGACTACAACTTACATGTGAAGCAAATCTAAATCTTGGAATGGCTTCACTTGTCACAATGCATTAATTATTTTACAGTTATCAGGTAAAGCCAAATCCATCCAATGTTTTTTGGACAATATGGAACAGACGGACGCGAACAATGAGTTCCTTGATCCATGTGATTTAGAGGTAATCAATGTGAACTCTATCACTGACGAAAAACTACGGTCTGCCACCCTCGAGTCCCTTGAGACGGGCAAAATTACACCCCTCCTGAAGGAGGAGCTCAAGTGTAGGATCCTCACGCGCTGTTTGGAGGAGGGCAAGGAATTATCTCCAGAAAGGGCCGTCAAAATACAACCCAGAAAAGACAAGGTAGGGGCAATTGATTTAAATAATATATAGCATATTTCTTACTATAAACAATATTTTGCATCTACGAAAAATTAAGTCTGATTTTTTTCTTGTTGCTATTCTTGTTACCGGTAATAGTATAATTATTATTTCTGTAGCCTTTCAAAGGTGTTAACATGTTTGATAAATACACTGGATTTGTTTGTTACCCATACAGTTCTATTCCGTCAAATCAATTACAGTATTTTGCATTTTTGAAGGTATAACAAATTTCTGTATTTTGAAAAATACAATTTATGTATTTTGAAAAATACAATTTCTGTATTTTGAAAAATACAACCCGTATGCATAGAGATGAATTAGGAAGCAGATACCCCGACAATTCTGTGTATGAGGCAATGATGTGTAAACAAACGCTTGGTGATAGTAAATTGACCTGCATGCAGATTAGATTGTTTCGGAAGTATTTACAAGATCAATTATCAAATACTTCCACAGCCAACAAAATTGAAGATAAATTATGGTATAATATTTTTTTTTTCATGATGAAAATAAATATGGAATTCAGAATAAAATGCATTTAAGATTTTGAACCATCCAAAATATATATGAGATAAAGGTGGTTTAAAACAGAAATTTATATATAAAACATTTATTCATTATATTACAAAATACTTTTATTCCCAGTTTTAGACCTACATGTATATCGTATTTTTCTTTGAAGTACTTTCTTTTCTACGACCAGCCCGAGGATATAGCCTATGACGAGTTTATTTGATCTAGCATCGCACGTGGCATTTTTTTTTTTCAAATTGAAAACAGAAAAATAAATTTAATCAATTTTGTTCTATATGAAATCAATTTCTTGAGACATTTAAAATATTTTGATATTGCGTTAGAACACTTTATTAAATTGAAGTAAGACGCTAGTTTGATTGATATACATCGATTTTCATATCTTCATAAATACTACTGTCATTAAAATATACAATGTCTACAGATATTTAATTTTTCCTTAGATTTAGTGAATAACTTTGCTTTTCATGCTACGTTTGTAGTTCTCTTTAGGATTATAACGACGACTATGGTGATAACATGATGACAATGATGATATAAATATGATGAAGATGATGATGGTGATGATGATGATGATGATGATTATGATGGTGATAACATGATGGCGATGATGATATAAATATGATGATGATGACGATGGTGATGATGATGATGATGATGATGATGATGATGATGATGATGGTGATAACATGATGGCGATGATGATATAAATATGATGAAGATGATGATGGTGATGATGATGATGATGATGATGATGATGGTGATAACATGATGGCGATGATGATATAAATATGATGATGATGATGATGATGATGATGATGATGATGATGATGGTGATAACATGATGACGATGATGATATAAATATGATGATGATGACGATGGTGATGATGATGATGATGATGATGGTGATAACATGATGACGATGATGATATAAATATGATGATGATGACGATGGTGATGATGATGATGATGATGATGGTGATAACATGATGACGATGATGATATAAATATGATGATGACGATGATGATATAAATATGATGATGACGATGATGATGGTGATAACATGATGACGATGATGATATAAATATGATGATGATGACGATGATATGATGATGATGATGATGATGATGATGGTGATAACATGATGACAATGATGATATAAAACATGATGATGACGATGGATGATGATGACGATGATGATGGTGATAACATGATGACAATGATGATATAAACATGATGATGACGATGATGATGGTGATAACATGATGACAATGATGATATAAACATGATGATGACGATGTGATGATGACGATGATGATAACATACACATGACAATGATGATATAAACATGATGATGACGATGATGATGGTGATAACATGATGACGATGATGATGGTGATAACATGATGACAATGATGATATAAACATGATGAAGATGATGATGATGATGATGATGATGATGATGGTGATAACATGATGACAATGATGATATAAATATGATGAAGATGATGATGATGATGGTGATAACATGATGGCGATGATGATATAAATATGATGAAGATGATGATGATGATATGATGATGACGATGATGGTGATATGATGACGATGAGATGATACAAATGTTGATTGTGATGATGATGGTTATTATATAAATATTATCATTATGATGATGATTATATTATGGTGATAGTATAAATATAATCATCATGATGCTAATGATGATGAGATGTCGTTACGCTGTGATAACAGACAGCACATTAAAACAAACAACCCGTTTCTGAGATAAGGCCGAAAAGGACATGTGACATGGCTCATGGAATATCGGCACGCGCTGACCAACACGTGATGGTGGCCGACCAAGACTGTTTTTAAAAGTCTTGTTCTTAGGCCAAGGGGATATAAATTTTTAGGCTACCATATATTCGGTAATATTAATTTAATTTAAGGGATAAAAAGCGAGTAGTGCGAGAGAGTCGACTGGTTAGGTTTGGTGTCGGGTTATACCATCAGTGCATTCTAATGCGTGCTCGCGCCACAATCGATATTTTACTGATGAAGGAGATTATACTTTCACAGGCGTTTCTTGTGTTTAATGCCGATCGCACGGCATTTATACAATATCTTTTATTTCCTTTGTCTTTCTCTCTTTTAACTCCTCTCGCCACAGCTTAAATTACTTTATATTTAGTCTCCATTTTCTGTTTTCCGTATTGGTAAGAATGAGACGGTTCATTGATATCACCATTCTGTTTGACATTCCAAGCGTGTAAACGATACAGATCGATCTGTCTGGGTTGCTGTTTTACTGGCATAATTCGTGACATTCGAAGCCGCTATCCCTGTTTACATGCCACTCACTCGATGTCGTCTAGGCGCTTGTCTGAGTACCTTCAATACGTTTCTTTGACCCCGCCGTTAGACAGACGTTTGCTTACGTCATTGCGCGCTTGGATTTTAATAATAAGTTATTTGACCACTAATATTTCCTCCCAATTGTGAGGATAACCATCCATTGTCTGATCTTTACCGATACATCTTAGTTATTATATATGGATATATTAAATAAAAATAAATAATAAGAAACATTATTTTGCGAAAGAAATAAATGTACAAATGCAATTGATTATTTTAAAATCTTTAAATGATGTTTTCGTTGATGCGATATTGGTGTTATTATCGTTTTGGCAATCCGACTGACCAATAAACCTGATCTGTAGCTGCTGGGTCGAACTGATGTTCACTGTATTGGCTAAAGAACAAAGAGATGGCAACACCTGATGTCTGTTCTATTCTCAGCCGTACAATGTACGTGTAGACTGCACGTGTCCGACAAAGCTCAGATTTTATTACTTTCCCGGGGTGTTAGTCACAACAAAATCCACAGTTTCCCAAGTATCACAAGTCCCGGTGTCATTCCTCTGATGTTCTCTAAGTCACTATCAGTCTCCATGTTGCTATGTACAGCGATCTCCACTGGTTTAAAAGCTCTGATATTGTTTTTCAAATTATCATTTATTACAAGTTATCGCATTATTTTTGGGTCTTTGTGATGTGTTTATGCTATGCTTTCGATGGCCTTTGTTGTTTTAGTTTCTATAGTGTTTTCCGAGTCCTTTTCTTTCGTTTTCTTTACCAAAGTTTTTTATAGGTCATCGTGTAGTTTTATACACTGTAGGTCATCGTATTGTTTTATAGGTCACCGTTTTGTTTTATAGGTCACAGTATTGTTTTATAGGTACTCGTGTTGTTCCCAGTTAAATGCGTTCCTTTACATATCCCCGTATTAATTCCGGGTCCTTGTGTTGTTTTACAGGTCCTTGTGTTGTTTCTTTGTAATTGTGCTGTTTTATAGGTCATCATGTTGTTCCCGGGTCATTCTGTTGTTTTACAGGTCAGCGTGTTGTTTTCAGTTTAAAGCGTGACATTACATACCCCGTATTAATTTCTGGTCGATGTGTTGAAGTCCAAATACAAAGAATACAAACATGCTTTGAGCTCTTTCAATTCCTGTAAATCTCATGAAAATAGACTATTACTGGTAAATAAGAAAAGAGCCTATAAAATTTTGGAACGTAAACTGAAGAATCAATACAAACACCAGCAGGGTAATATGTTGAATTTCATGAGAAAAAATAACCCCAGAAGTTTTTATAAGCAATTCCGTAAGAAGAAAAATACATCGAATAGTAAAATATCTCTTAATGAATTTTTTCATCACTTTTCTAGTGTAGCTAATGTGGATACTAACGTAAATGAAAATGTTCCTGAATTTTTCAGAAATTATGATCTTAAAGATGCGGTTTATGAAGAACTTGACTTAGAAATTTCTCATGAGGAAATTGGTATTGCTATAAATAATCTGAACTCCAATAAGGCTTGTGGCATGGATGGCATCCAAAACGAGTACTTGATCCATTGTAAGGACATTCTAGTGCCATGTCTCTTCACACTATTCAATAATGTTTTCAAATCTGGTCATTTCCCCCATAACTGGTCAATTGGTAATATTATCCCTGTTTTCAAGAAGGGTGATATTGACGACACTAATAATTATAGAGGAATCACCCTAGTCAGTTGTTTAGGAAAACTATTCACGTCTATCTTGAACCGTAGGTTACTAGCATTTGATAGTAAATACAATATCATTACTGACGCACAATTTGGCTTCCGCAAAAATCTATCCACTGTCGACGCTATTTTTGCCTTACAGGCCTTAATTAATAAAAGTCTTAAAACTAAGAAAAGATTATACTGCTGTTTCATAGATTACCGTAAGGCATTTGATTTTATTAATCGACAAAACCTGTACTATAAACTAATAAAAGAGGGTATTGAAGGTAAGATGTTGGCTATTATACGCTCGCTATATCATAAAGTTAGAAGTTGTGTTAAATATAATGGGTCGAATTCTGACTTTTTCGAATGTAAAAACGGTTTGTTGCAAGGCGAAGTACTATCCCCTATATTATACTCCCTCTACGTTAATGATTTTGAAATGCAATTTATAAGTGACAATTGCCCAAGTATCGAATTACAGGAACTGAATATGTTTCTGATCATGTATGCAGATGACACCGTTATTTTAGCTGAAACTCCTGAAGGCTTACAAAAACTGTTAAACTCGTTGCTTAACTATACCATGAAATGGGCGCTAACTGTTAACACTGATAAAACAAAAATTATGATTTTCAGAAACGGTGGGGTAATTAGGGAAAATGAACAGTGGTTTTATAACGGTGAAAAATTAGAAATTGTAAATGAATTCAACTATTTAGGTATGCTTATGAATTACAATGGCAAATTTAGACAAACTCAGAAAAAAGTAGCAGATCAGGGACGTAAAGCATTATTTGCAATCGACAAAATTTGTAGAGAGAATTTTTTCAACATTGAAACTCAACTATCCGTTTTTGATACTTTCGTAGGTAGTGTTATAAACTATGCCTCGGAAATATGGGGTTTCCACCAAGCACCTGATGTCGAAAAAATACAAATTAGGTTTTGTAGAAAGTTGCTAGGAATTAGAAAGAGTGCTTGTAACAATTTTGTTTACAAAGAACTTGGGCGCTACCCTTTACACATCGTGCGAAAATTAAGAATTTTTAAATATTGGATCAAACTCAAAAACACAGATAACTGTATACTTCAGGCAAGTTATGAAAATATGCTACAGAACGGCGATAGTTGGGTTCTGAGTATTAAAAATGAATTGTATAGAAGTGGACTAGGGTTCATATGGGAGTCTCCCAATGTTGATAACGTAACATATTTAAAAATAAAATACAGAATCTTGGACATTTTTCAACAAAAATGCCACGAATCTATAATTTCAAGTCCGAAAGGACATATTTTTCAACATTTAAATAATTCGTTTACCCTCCAAACTTATCTGATCAAAATGAGCAGCCGAGTCTATCAGAGAGAAGTCACTAAAATTAGGACATCCGCCCACTTACTCAATATCGAAAGTGGTCGTTTTAGGAATATTCAAAGAACTGAACGAAAATGCCATGTCTGCGATAAAAATGATATTGAAGATGAATTCCCATTTTATACTTATTTGTCCTTTATACAATGATTTACGCCAACAATTAATCAAACTGTTCTATAGAAGAAACCCAAGTGTGTTTAAGTTAATCCAACTGTTATCTTCTGATAATGTAACAGAATTAAATAATTTGGGGAAATACATTTTTCCGCGCGAACAAACGCCGAGCTGAATGTCTTGTGTTACAAAATGTACAGCCGTAAATTGCCATCCATGCCATTAATGCCCTATCTTTATCTATATTATTATTTCTATGTTATTGATCTATCTTTATTTCATCATGTGTTTGTTTGTCACGCTCTCAAGGTTTTCACTCTCTTAATTGTTATGTTATGTATTTATATGATTTGTATAATCTGATTAGCGTTTGCTAAAGGAATAAAGAAATTGAATTAAATTGTTAGAGAGGTCTCCTTATTCTGTCCCTTGCTTTTGTTTTACAGGATTTCGCATTGTTTCAGTGCCATTGTTTTATTTTCAAGATCATCTTGTTCTGATCAATGGGTTGCTGTATCCTCTGTCACATCTAGTATTGTATGTAATTATATATATAGTTGTAAATGACGCCACTCATGCTGTAATAAGGTCGTATAATCTCGCCAATGGTGTAAGGCCATTTATGCTTTGGAGCCATTTTACCACCATATCTGTATCATAATGTCAGTCTTGGTCTCTCCCTCTTTTGATAACCAGGTTTTTCCATGCCTATATTTGAGTGCCGTTTCCGACTAGAAACTTATTACTTATTACTTAAGATATTCTAAATCAGTTATCAACTGTCGTTACAGTGCGAAAAAAAAGTTTGCAAATCAGTTAAAGAATTTATTATTAGACTATTTTTATAAGTACTTAACAAGCATAACTTAAAGTTATTACCGCAAAAACAGCATCAAAATGAAAGACTTAATCATTTTGTATACTCATATATCATATATATATATATATATATTTCAGAGAAAGATCCTTAAAGTTTTGTAATTTTATTAAATCGAAAATCTCATTCCCTTTTGATGTACTCTGTATATCCATGTATGTACTAAATGGTATGATATGTGCTTAACTTGTGTAGTTGTGTCCATCCATTCCCCTGAACAGCCTACACCTTTCCCTACCACGTTCACAAATGAAATAGTTTATAATTATGTAATAAACCCTGAAACCACTAACTCTGGGGAGTTCTAGCACCAAAGATTGATATTGAACTATACACACATGATGATATCGACAAGAAGGTGATTATTTTGTAAAAGATTCACCACAAATTAATAACAATCTTCGTTTGTCCTCCCGTCTGGTGTGAATAATAGATTAAGTTGTTATCAATGTTTAACTAAATCCATTGATGGCGATGAACATCTGGCAATGATGGGAATTCCAAAATGACGCTTAGGTGGGTGGTTCTTCGTGTTTCGATTGGACGGTGGGACTATATCCACTGACCCGTAACCACACACTGACTTAAGTATCCCAAACCCACATCAATAAACAAAAGTTCATCGGTGTAAGTCACCGAAATTAATCCCCATATTTGTATCCCTATGGATGTACCACTGACACCAACTAACCTATTAAATTATTAGTACATGTGAGAATATAAGTACTTTGTTTATTAAGTGACCCAGGTTTCATTTTGTTTATGTTGTTTACAGTTGAAACCGGACGAGATGATGAAGCTGGAAAAAAGACGGGAACAGAATCGAAGGGCGGCGAGAAAGTTCCGGATGAAGAAACACAAAACTACAAAGATTCTGCAACAGGTATTGTGTTATTGTTGATGACAGATTCATACAATACCGAACAATAATTTAAATGATATAATGTCATAAAACCATGCTGTTTAATAAAGTTTTTAAAATCTTTGCTGTCAATTCTTAGAGCACAATTGTTTCTATTGACCAGGAGTCGGACGTGTTGGAATGTAAAAACAAGGACCTCCAGGAGGATATCCAGACCTTATTGAAGCAGAAGTTTCACCTGCAGAATCTGTTGACGGAACACGAATCCCGGTGTCGACTGACTCCCGTCTCCGAGAGACTGTCTCCCATCTCCGACCGCCAAACACCGGTGTCGGAACTGGACCTGTCTCCTATGGATGACTACCGGATTTGTCCTATTGCGACACACGCGTTACCTCCACAAAACTTCAATATCGACCTACCGTAAATCCTCTCTAGGAAAAGGATTTTAATATCATTGCATCATCGTCTAGTCATTTGCAATCATTGATGGAAACATCAAGCGAAAGAAGAAATTTGTTACATTTTCGGTCAATTCAATTTGACAATTGAGATTTTACTTAAACTCCATTCAATCTACAAATGAGCAAACTCAATGACTTTGCGAGTTCAGCAACATTCGACGTCATTCGCTTTCATCTTCATGCATATTCATAAACCTTCAAATCGAATATAACATGTTTCCTTTTATTCCATATATGGACAAGGATTTCAATGAAGAGAAGAAGACAGCTTACATGATCTCATGCGATATTTTTTAGAAATTTTCAAAGTTTTATATTCATCGTGGTGGATTTCCCACGTAGCACTTTTTAAGATTAACGACTTTTTCGTTTAATTTTAGAAGAAAAATCGCACAATCGTATTTGTATTTTGAGAACATTGTATTAATGTGTATGTATACTAGGGAAGTGCTGATATATATGTATCACGTGTCCGCTTTTGTGGTCCTGCGATGTTTATTTTATACAGCGGTGGCGCGAGGTAGCATGGAAGTGCCTGAAATTAACCGCCCTTCGTTTATTCCAATCAAAACACAGCAATCATCGACACACATTGCGTTTAAAATTACTGTGCGATGTCTCCAATTAGTATTAGAATTGTCGGAAAATGATTTCCCGGGATTCTGATGACTTTACCTTGTTTCAGTTTGAAATTGCTTTGTCTTTTTTTCTTCAAAGACACCAATTGAAGATAAAATATGGGTAATTCAAACAGCACTCGTTTGTCGTGAGGTGATTAGGGATT
This sequence comes from Argopecten irradians, assembly GCF_041381155.1. NCBI lineage: Eukaryota > Metazoa > Mollusca > Bivalvia > Pectinida > Pectinidae > Argopecten > Argopecten irradians. Next base: position 53,514,536 of record NC_091136.1, read on the forward strand.
GAGGGCTAATAGCGGTGGTGCGGGGTGTCTCCTGAAATCCATTACAAGACTTCCAGCAGTTTGGCTGCCCTCCCTGATTGAATAATCTAATTGGAGATTGACTATAATGAGATTGTAATTAGAAACTCTCTTATCGTACCCATCAATAACTCTCATTGTCTTTATCGATTTCTTTTCGATTGGATAAAATGCAAATCCAAACGTAGCAAAAAACTAATGTTTTTGCAGAATGTTAAGAGGAAATCACAGCATTTATGCTGCACTCTTTGCAAAAAAAACCCAACATGTTTTACAATCAAAGCGTCTAGTTGAGTAATGGGATTTACCTTACCAATAATTTCCTTAAACCGTGCCCATTAGTTGGATTCACTTGTAATTTCAAGCTATTAGATTTTATATAACAATGATCAACATATCACACCATATGTGTGTATAATCATTAATTTGACAGAATGGGTAAAATTTGAAATTCTTAAAATTTGTTTATTAATAGGTATAAAGTAGGTCACGATGGAAATATTTATGGTGTGTGTAGGTGTACTCTACCGGAAGTAGCACTGCCCCGGAAGTAGAAACAAAAAGTTTTCATGTGACACTATATCAGGTGACAATGCTTTTTTTTCTGATGACTGTATAGGATACACGAAAATCACGTGCCTATCAGTTCATGCTTTGTCATGATCGTAACAACAAAAGCGTTTGCTAATGTGGACAAGTGTTTAGGATCCGATTGTTGCCGCCTTCCAATGTATGTAAACGTATCGGTTATCAACGTGTACTCATTGATAACGTCATTGTAATTCACTTTTCGCATTTTACCTGGAATCCGAGCTTCATGTTGCAATATAGACGTTTTTTGGTTCCAAAGAACACAAATGAACAGAAATGCAGAAATTATTAAACACGTGATACATCGCAACGTGTTTACTTCCGGTTTCGGTCCCTAGTTGTACTGATATACTGCTTTCCGCCGGACTCCCTGTTTTACTACCTCGGTTATTTGAATGGTATTTAATTATTTGGAGCTGGAATTGGTTACATTGATTGCCATCATTTGAATCTATCAAATATTATTCGAATCTTTCTGGAACTCCATACCATACATTGTTTTCCGAATGCTTCTTTTTTGTGTTTTTATCCTAAATGACATGTATAGAAATGTGTCGACAAATATCGGGTTTTGTCGGCTGTAGACGGTTCGTATCGGGTAGTGTCGGATTTCATCGACGACATACGAAATGTCATATCGGTTTCATTATAAGCCTAAACGTCTGTATATTTGTTATGTGCGTATACGTCCAGCTGTTTCCCCGATTAATTATTGTTTGTGAATTATAACATTTGTTGTCCAAGATTTAAATGATCTTTATGGAGATGTTTTTGTTTCTTTTGTTAGAACATTATATTGATTTCATTTATCATGAAAAGAATCATGTTGATCTCAACTGTTAAGATGGCTGTTTGTTTCTCTCGAATTCTATCGTAGTATGTCTTTATCGTACTTCCAGGAAAATATGTGTTTATATGGTTGTGCAACCTATATGTTGTCAAGTATTTTGTCTTATCTGTACGCTTAGTTCGTGTTTAGTACACTGTATTTTACTCGATTTGTCGACCAAGTGGGTCCGTCAGGAACTGTCAATTTTGGCCTATTGCCACGATTTATAGATTCTGTTTCTCGTATTTCCTACGACAAAGTTAACCGTTGTCCATGTCACTCACATCAGAAGATTGTTGTAAGATCTGTTAGAAACAGAAACCTGATATAAAACAATTTTTAAGTCAGGAATAAAACTTTGCGGAGAGTAAAGACTTGGTTAAGATACAGTCAAATCCAGTACCGAACTTTTTTTATTTCAAAGTGTCGCTCGAAATACTTCCATGACATGGCACTGAACCTCTTTGTACACAAATTTCAGAAATCATATCTTTATGAATTGTTTGTAAGTAACGGGGATATAGGACCATACATCAACACGTTAATATTAGCCACCACGTACCAAGTTTGTGTGTTGGATTGTAGTAATTCCGCAGTATTACATTTGATCTGTTGATTTGGACACAAACAGATAAATAACCAATGGTAGTTCAAACATCGCTAACCTTTCCGTCATGTTGTGTTTTCAGTTGTTATTATCATCTAAAACAAACTAATTCAGAGATAAACATTGGTCGTTAATGTTTTAAGCATGAATACCTATATGTTTGTGTTGTGTAAGTCTGTTTAGATAGAATCTGTACATACGAACCTACTCTGTCTTTATCACAAGTATTCTTAGATCTTCATATGTGTTTTCAAGGATTCATCTCTTCTATTTTTGAATTTCATATTCTTGTCTGTCTCGTTTAAACATCCTTCTCACTGCATCAAATGCACCCAACAAGTCCCTGTCTGTACCCCTCCCAGTCCATTTGGCATCCATCCCTGTCCAGCGTACGGACACTGAATCCATACCTTCCAATCCAGTCCAGCCTCAGACATTCAAACTACGAGCCAACAATTTTTTTAAGTAATGCTTTCAAGGCATTAGTGAAATTCTTCCCCGCTAAAGAATGCACATCATAAAAGTCATTGTAACTTTTAGTTAACTTTCAGCTTTATATAGAGAAATTCTGACTCTTGGATCTGGATAAGATTTGAAGTATAAAAACAAATTATGCGCGTTGTGTAACAATACTTAGATAAACAGTAAATGTGGTGTCCTATGTAATTGTCGTATACCATATATGTCTGGAAGGATCCTTTGAAAGACAAACATGGCGATAGTGTTGATTCAGTGTTCGTACTTCAGGTTTCATTTTGACTCATAAAGGCGAGAGAAATACATCTAAAACCATCACCATCCCAAATTGTGACGTCATATCACCTCGGTAATCTCCAAGATTTTTAAAATATATATTAGTTTAAAATTATTACGGAGATAGTAATGACTATCTGTTCCTAAAGTGCTTTTTATATACACTTACAAAATATATATTGTGATGCCTTATTGCTATCTAAAGATCCATCCAGAATAAACATGAATATGCAAATGATTTATGAATATTTATGACTGGATATATATTTACAAAATCAATCTGGAATACGGTTTTCCATGTGACAAAGTTTTGTGTCATGTTGTCAGCTATAGAAACTGTGAAGTAAGATTAACCATCAAAATACAGAAATGTGTTGTTGCCTTTTGAATGTGAGAAGAAGCAGTGTAAGAGATGTAGACCTACTGTACAATGGTAAAAGTAGGTTGTATGTGTATTGACATTGAATCCTCGTGGCCACCCATGCATGAAGGACTGTGTTAATCCGGACACGAGGCATTGTCCAACGATTTCCATTTATCACCACTGGTATTGAACTATGATAAACGTCCCAATAATTTACATAAAACGTCCCAACAAACATATCCATCATTTGTCACACTCCTGATCGGGATCATACAAGGTGGGTCTTAGATTCTTCTCATAGAGCATCAAAACTTTTTAGAAGTATTTTGGAATTAAAATTTTTATTCTTTGTAATTTTTTGATAATTTATTAAAACATAACGTTTTTCTTAAATTGATAGTCTTTATATGCTGGATACTTGTTTCCAGTCTTCATAAAGATTTTTGTACCTGTTTGTCTATGAAAACAAAATCCGAATACATATGATGTAAGTTATTTTTTCTCTTGTAATTTCTTTCCTTTTTATTTGCCGTAAACAATTTGATATAAGAGATAAGCGTACAAGACAAGTCGACCGTAAAGCCTTGACATCGCCATCTTACCACATCATCACCATACAAAGTGTACCTTAAATATCGGAATGGCCAACAGTGATTTTTATCAGAAAATTTATCTTTAATTTCAATTGACTATGAACTATATCAATAAGTTTATGCAGCCTTTTCTTCTTGTCTATAAAACATATTTGATATGTGTATATCGTCTTTAATTGTTTCATATGCATTTCTGGTGGTGTTTTAAAAATCTAGATGTTTCTTGAAATGACAAAAAAAATGAAATCGGATAATTCATTTTGAATGTATATCAATTGTATAACTTTTATAGAACAATTTTGTCCATCAATTTTTTTTTATAATTTCGGTATGAATAATTGAATCTAATTAGAAACAGTAAATCCGATTACAATTAGATAATGCTAACGTATATACCGGTAGGAATACATTTCTGTCCATATTCCAGAATGGTAAATGTCAAACGGTTTATGACGTTGTATATACATTGTTTTTCTCATCTCTCGGTGTTTGTACAATGATTAGTGTATATTCTGTGTGAAAGTATTTAGACAAAGCCTACATGGCTGATATTTACGGCTCTGTACTGTCGCTGTACACACCAGCTTGTGTGACGTTTTGCCGTACTGTTGTATTTACATGGTATTATATCAATCTTGTACGATTTCCACATGTTGCTGATTCGAACGTAGGTGTTGATCATGTAACATTCGGTGTTTTCACTCTTGTGTTGTGTAAGATTACTTAATGAATATTTACTATATTTACCACGAGGGTTAATGTTGGAAGGATATCAAATATTTCAAATATATTGCTGATTTACATTTTGTTTGATTCGTTTTTATACATTTTCTCTATTCTGGAATGACCTGAATAAAATATATTATTTGTATTGCTATAATCAAAACTGAAATACGTTTATTCCTGATAGGGTAGGAAGATTTTTTAATGTGATCATCTTGGTACAAATATCTACGTTCAAATGACCAACGTATTATTGTATTGAGACTGTTATGTAATAAGCATGCTGTCAAAAATGACATTCTGTTTTACGGAAATAAATTTTACTGAAAAAAACCTTAATTGCCTTAATCATTTATCCATACATATGATGATAGTCGTACTTAGTCTACTGTATAACATAAAGAAGTTGGTGGTGAAGAAACAATCGATGTTTTCGTGGTTGTTGTGGAATCAAGAATATAAAAAACTAACTTTATATTTGTTTTTATCTAATTACTGAAGTGCTGTCCCAAGGACAAACCACAATTTTTCTATTTATGAACTATTTTGAAAAGTTCAAACCATGAAATAATTTACCCACGAACATTTCATGTTATACAGTATGTGTCAGTAAAACCTTCTATCACAGCTGTATGTATATATATCTGCGTCAGAGACAAGGGAATAGCGCCAACATCAAAGATTAAAATGTAATGTCCCGACAGATAGCTCTAACAGCAATAATATACCACAACGCTACCTCGAATGGGCCAACATACCTCAAAACAGTCCAGCGGCAACATACACCGATATCATAATCAATTACATCAGCGTTATCACTCCGATATACGGAATAACATTAATGCAGTATTTGTGAAAATAAATTGTTTTAATATAACGAGAAAGCGATTTTCACATATAGATACCTTGTTATTTTAGATAATATTACTTTGCTCAAACATGTTAAATTGTCGCAGCTACATTTCAATATACATGTACAAAAAAACCCACTTTATGGTGGTATTGTAAGAAGTAGCCATATATAATTCATATAGTTCCAGTCAACAACAAATAAAACAATTACACAATTAAGTTTGGCCTATCCTCTACACCGTATATTCTACTGTTATATTTGGCATGGCATTCTCTTTATCACGGCATGACATGCTCTTTATCACAAAGTGTTATACTTTGATGGATAAAAGTATATATCAAATTTATATTTTTGGAATTATGAGTAACACTTTAAAGAAAAATTAATATATCACAATAAAAAAACTTATTTTAATTCGATTTTTATAGTTTCTTGTAAGATTAAAAAAGCATTGATATTTCGTTGAATTGCCTTAAATTGTAAAAATGTTTGGTGTTATGCATATTTTTAGAATATTTATAGGTAGACATTTACAATGACAGATAAAATGTTTATGATAATGATAAAATACCAAAGAAGTCGATGGGCATTTTATTAATTCGGTAGTCAACCAATTTTGGTATAAAATAAGGATGTCTTTATATGCTTATATAACGGCATGTTTATAATATAAATACAAAAATGTACTGATTCCATATCAAAATAAAACTTCGACAACTAATATTTGATTATATATTATATAACAGTATAAATGTGACTACAATTCATATATAATTGCTCTTTAAATCAGTCTAATTAAGCATTTGAACCTTTCTGCATCTGTACAAATATTTTATCAAATTAACGATCACAATATGGCATTGGAAACATTGTAAGTTAATTTTCCCCATTTTTAACACACATATCAAACTATACACAATCTGGAATTACTTCTGTTATATGTCAAACAAAAGTTCCGAAAATCGTGTATATAAACAGGATACGTTCTTGTATGGAATATGTAATTATACAAAATATTACCAGACTGTAGCATATACGGTGAATAAACACACATAGCACGTGTTATGACCATTGATTCATAGAACTAAAAAAATCATAAATAATTTCAATGTGTTTTAAATCCGCAAAGTAAAGTTATTTGAAAACAAATAATCCAAGCTTAAAATTCGATATATATATATATATATATATACATATAAGCAGATTGAAGGAGAGATAGTGAGTGTCATTTTCATCTCCTTCCAGTACAGTTGTTCGTTTTGTTATATGTTTTTATATGTTAAATGTAATTACATATATGTAACTAATATTTTTGTTTAAAATAGTACAGTTGTAACTCTAATTAATATGTACTGTTATTTCTATCATCCTTTTGACAATGTCTTGTTAATTTAGTTCCGATCATCATTAACATTTTATGGAATCCAAGAGAGATTGTTTTCTTTTGCCCATTGAATCAATAGAATCATCCACAAAAATAATAAAGAAAATTAAAATAAAAGATAAGTTAAAATAATGAATTAATGTTATTACATGTTTTATAGAAATAATCTATTCTTTTGGCCCAAACAAAGGAGTCGTAAATAGATATTTGTAACATTTTATTTTATTTTTTTTGAACATTCAGATTTATTATATTCTTTATTGAGTATTTCTTTTATAAATTCCAATAATGAAATAGTGCAGACCCTTCGTATATAGGCCTAGTGAAACTAATAGATAACGTGTTTTCAATCTTATCTTTTCAGTCCACAGACACCTAACAAAAATATTTTGCTTTAGACATATCCGTTTATACATGAGCGTTAGAACATTATTTTTCTATTTTTACGGTTGACTGACTTCACCGGTGGGATATGTTTATTGACAACAAATCAATAATGTTAATTAGTATGTATAGATATGATAATACTATTGACGGACTATAAACCTAAGTACTTGGTGTAGCGGGTACAGATGTGAAACCCATTGTTTGGTCTGGTGTTTAGTGATGTGAAAACACAAAGCACGCTATCATATGGTGAATTTACGTCGTAAAGTTCATATTCATATTCTCTATATATACTGCCATCAGATACATCATAAATAATTCTTCATCTACAAAAGTGGACAGGTTGTACGCATTGACCCTTTAGATGAGTAAATTGCCTTTATATTTTAGCTAGACACGTATTCAGAAGTAGACATCGTAAAACTAGCAAACAAATGAATACGAAATCTTACTATGATTCATATGCAAATCACAATGTACTATCAAAAAGGCTTACAAATACCTAGATATATCACTTACGACTTACTTTTGTAAATATTTGTCTGTTCAGTAATTAATGTTGAGATAAGTCAATAAAATATTGATATGTAAAACACTTGAAAGAATAAAAATACAATACACATACATACATTTACTTAAATACTCAAAATACAGACTGCAATAGCAATCTGTAATATTTGTGTAGGAATTTCGTTCCGTGAATCAATACATAATTATAAATTAACACAAAAAGATTTGATGTGTTGGATCAGCGATATTGCAATGAAATCCAATGAAAATGCAGATGTGGCATTGTTTCAACCAATCAGACGCGATCATATAAACGACGACGTTATTTTTACTTAATAACTCGCTGACATTACTGTTCAAACAAATGAAAACGCACGTTCTAAGTATGATTACATTAAATCTGCCATGCTATACTGTAGTACAAAGGTAAAGTTATTGTAACTTTTTAAAAACATTCTGACCGAAACTATGTAACTTATTAAATCTTAATACAGCCACGCCTCGGAAAACCTATTCCAAAAGTCATTTCAGCTAAATGTATCAGAAATGACAGTACATGATGAATTCAACTTAAAAATAGTTTGATATAAACACATCAACTTAACTCAACACGAAAACTATCGACATGAGTCCTGTAACGGAATTTATTATTTACTTCGTGATTCCTGAAAAAGAAGATAACAAGATCATGCATTGTTGTTTTGTTTATTTCTTTTATCATCATTTCATTATTTTTGCTAAACTATTTTTTAGTCAACATGCTTTATCAGGTAACAGTTCAATTTTATTTATTTCGAACGATCGAACAACAGATGGAATAAGTCAATTATTTCAAATACGTGTTCTAAACGTAAAATATGTCCTTAACGTAATGTTAATATTAGATTTATTCTGCTGTTGCAGAATATTTACATACTTTACGTTGTGGGATGTAAATGACATATCGGCAGTCAAACGATGTTAAGCTGACACATTTGGCTATTTAGAAACAGGATTACTAGTGCTTCAGTAATCATTTAATGTAAGTGACACCATTTGCTTAGTATTGTAACAATTTCGAAATCTGAGTTAAAATGCATGAAATAAATATGACCACACTAAAACAGGACATCGTTTACAAGACAATGCTAATATCGTACCCTACGTACCAGGCTCTGCCAAACACCAATATACCTGTTTGTCAGCACTATGACAATGGGGTAACAATGGTAACAGAAATACAGGTGTACACTGTAATCTTGACAGTCTTCAACGCCAGGACGTGCCGTTAATTACATAATACTCTTCCCGTTTTAGTTGAATGACTGGTGTTTTTCTCTCGCTTTCTTTCGTGTTATTTGCCATGGTTTTTTTTCTTTAATTTTGCCGATATTAGGAAACTAAGAACACATTAGACATAATTTGCCTTGACTGAAATTGAATCCTACGATATTTTCCCGAAAGCAACGATTATTGTCTTTGTTAAATAAATGAATACCTTTGTTTATATGTCATTTGCCTATCAGTCACTCTCGCAACCCAGACATATTAATATGTAATCAAACGCTGTATGGATTTATAAATACTGCAAATAGGTCACCATACAAATGAGGTGTCTGGTCTATTTAAGACCGTATTGATGTGTCCCAGATCCAGACAGATAGGCCAGGTATTAATACACACAGACGGATCATTAGTGGTCTACTATAACAATGGATACCCATTTAATTACACTATAAAGGTAAATTAACATGAAAGTCACATAAATTCTTTAATCAACCTTAAATGTGTATTAGACGTTAGGTCTACCCATCAACCAATCAGAAAACTCGTATTGCACAATACCCCGATAGAATACATAGTCTGGCAATATTCTAGACCACAAGGTGTTTGTATGGCCCATAACTCTGATTTATCATGTACCTTAGAAGCTTTGTGTAAAATAAGTAACTATCACAAAATAAAACTCCCTGAGTACAGATCGTATATTAGAATGTCATACCAGTATTTTACTTGTTATACTGATGCATTCCAGTTCGGTATGGAGCTCTTGCTTCAAAATTACATGCAGCACAGACTCTTTTCTGGATATAGAAAAAAAATGATCTTGGGTATCACATTTAGCTTTTTATAATATTCTTTAAAGTATATATACTGAACCCTTGTATTATATTTGTAATGGAAATTTAAATTTAACAATGATCCCATCCAGCTTACTGTGTCCCTGGCTTGGTGGACAATATATATTTGTGTAACTGTTTTGGTTATCTGTATTGGGATATTATTGTTTGTATATGTGTATTTAGGAAGTGTGAATTTGGTATTGGTTTGATATGGTATGTGACTGAATAAATACTAAATAGGCGGGGGGGGGGGGGGGGGGGGGGAGGTTTTAGTCTATATGTAACATCGACAAAGATGAAAATAAGACAATTTAATGTTTTTTCGTAATTATATACCCCTTACAAATAATTCAACAAAGCAAATAGTTTAATTGTGTATTTCTTCAAATGACTTAAACTATTTGATAAATCAAAAGGGTCATATGAACATCTAACGTGCATAAATATATGCATGCTACATATTTGAAATATACGGATACGGTCTACTCGTATATTTAAGAAGTGTTGGGTTTAGTACATATGATCAATATACATGTATGATGTATTTTCAAGATTGCGTTAAAAATATTAACGGTATTTCAATGAAGATTTATAATACAGTAACGTGATATTTTACTTTTAAAATCACGTTTTCAATAATTATATTAGTAACTGAAAATCCTTATTTCAATTAACTTAAAAACCTTTGTATAGAGATTTCTAAATTCTTTAAACTTTATCAAACTGTCATCAGAAGAACAGGGATATTATTATTGTTATTATATTAATTCCACTAAATGCAGAAATCAAATTTATTTAGATAAAATAAAGAGTAACCTGTATAACTAACTTGGGTCCACAAGCATTGATCTTCACCAAACAGTAATGACATTGGAATATTGATCTTTTCTGATACCAGTTTTGTACTGTGTATATTCTAAAGGAACTTATCATCTCACCTGATTAGCGTGGTGACTCACCAACAACCGTTCTGTGTCTAATAACACCAACACATTTTTCTAAAACGATCTTTCGAATCTAGAATAAATGGAATGCATTTTTTTTACATTGGCAATATTCTTATATCCACAATCAGTTTATGTCAATTACAACATGTTTCAACCAAAAGATCCTATGGATCCCTTGGAGCAAATCTATACGTTTTGTCCTGAATGTTACGATAATTTTGATGTTAATTGTAATGTAAAGCGTTATTTTGTATTTTTTAGACGGAACTGTATTTGATATATGACAAACAAAACCCAGACCTGTGTTAGGTGGGTTCCTAAGGAAATAAAAGAAAGAATGATCTTTTTCTCACTGGGAACACAAACATAAAAGGTGGGAGTACTTCTGATGGAATCAGATGTTAGATTTTTATATTAAAGAATTATAACTGTTTGTTTAGGGGTTGTGTTAGAGGTCACATTAGTTTGTAGGTTTGTAATTTGTCCCCTACAAGAGAAGTCGAGATTGACATCAGAATAGCAAAAATAGCTCCTAAAAGTGAGCTAATTTCCCTCCGAAATAAATTGATATAAAGTGAATAAGACTGCAATTAATTTAATAACATTGAATAATTTCCGAAGAATGTTATTGAAGGCTTATCACTTATAGAATTACACGTCTAAATATATACACAATGAATAGAATAAACGGTGATAATGTAAATAATGCTTAATCTGGTCTCGATAAAGCAAGTCGTGCTTTATACTGCCATCACTTCTTTAATCTTCGTTTTCAATGCTAAATGGGTAACGTATAGCAATAAAAGATTTAAAAGCTAGATGTATCACGATATCATAATATAAAAATTGGTATATTCAAAATTTTAAAAAGAAGCTTTTGGGAACTATAATATCTATCATAAAATCAAAGTTTCCGCTCAGCTGTCGAAGGTTTAAAGGCAGATAGTGTGAAAAGGGATTTTTTTTGTTGGTACGAATGGGTACGCCTATTATCATTTTAATACAGGGGCGTAGGAAGCGGGGGCCAGGGAGGGGGCAAACATGTCTTTTTGCGCCCCCCCCCCATTTTCGCCGAGTGAACTGTTCTAAAAATGCATATTTGAAAAAAAGGTGTCCTTCTGCACATTTTTGTACTTCATTTTAGAAATTTTTCCGCTGCGCGACGCGTTTCCTAGAACGTTCAAGCACGTAATGGTTAAACATTTAATAATGAAATCATGGGATAATACTACATTTGTATTTCAAAAAATGCTTCTTAAAAGATTAATTTGTTTAAAAATGGCTTAGCAAGGCAATCAATTAATTATCATTTTGAGTTACACATCAATGTGCCGAAGGTGTGAATCCGGTATGTTCAGATCAAGCTGGGTTGCATAATAGTATGACAACACTCACAGTTATCATTTCTAAAAGCAGGTAACTTAAAAAAGAAAAACTACCGTGTAAAGAACGTTTTAAAATCATCAAAATACATTGTAAAACTCATCACAGCCAATCCAAATCTCCAAATCATAATATTTTTTTCTCGGGGGAGACCCCCTGACCCCAATAACAACAAAATCTCGCTCTCGGCGCTCGCAAATACATCGAAATACATCGTAAACCTCATCTCAGCCATTCTAAAATCATATTTTTTTCTCGCGGGAGATCCCCGGACCCCCCCCCCCCCCCCCCCACAGCAAAACATCTAGCACCTTCGGCGCTCTCAAATTCATCGTAGTACATCGTAAACAGCATCTCAGCCATTCTAAAATCATAATTTTTTTCTCGCGGGAGATCCCCGGACCCCGTCCCCCCCCCCCCCAGCAAAACATCTAGCACCTTCGGCGCTCTCAAATTCATCGTAGTACATCGTAAACAGCATCTCAGCCATTCTAAAATCATAATTTTTTTCTCGCGGGAGATCCCCGGACCCCTCCCCCCAGCAAAACATCTAGCACCTTCGGCGCTCTCAAATTCATCGTAATACATCGTAAACATCATCTCAGCCATTCTAAATCGTATTTTTTCCCGGGGTGACCCCTCGACCCCCATACACTAAAATTTGCGCCTTTGGCGCTCGTAAATTCAACAAAATGCTGAAAACTCATCTCTGCCATTCTAAATCGTACAATTTTTCCAGGGGAGACCCCCGGACCCCCCACACACCAAAATATCGAGCCTTGTTTCATCTTCCTACGTCACTGTAATATATTTAAGGACCAATTACAATGATTTATTGTAACATGGCTTATAATAACGTAATATGGCATCTACGAAATCTTTAAAACATCAAAGACATTTTTCTCAAAGATACCACTTTAATCGTTGTTATGATTGCCCATAATACATGTAAGCAGGAAAAGAATTATTGGAAAAAAATAATAGTTCCTCATTTAAATTATCAATAATACAAAGAAAATTTTAAACTCTATGGAATGACAACATCACTCTTGAGGTCTATGAACCATACATCAATACTGAAGTTAAGTCAATGTGCCAATTTTTTCATTCAGAATATCAATTATGAGTCCACATTTTTGTAGCTTTTTTAAAAATTCATCAACTTTAATGCGCTTATCAGATCTCTATTTAATTTATATTACGACCAATTAAATACCAAAAGGAGTTATGTTCTTCAAATATGTCCATAGCTTGAAGTTTGAAATAATATTTAACTCATACTAAATCCGACTTGTTGATTGGCCAATTCTTTTTCTTCATACCTATGTGAAGGGAAAATACGAGAATGGTGCGAAAACCAGACGTTATTGGACGTTACAATAGAGCCATCGACATTGCGTACAGTGTAATGGTTTGGAAAAATATCCCTTTGAAAATTAATAGAATCTTACGTTTAAACGTATTTAATTTTATCACGTAATCTGAAAAAAATATTATAAGCATTGATGCAACTATTTTTTTTAATATCACCGGTAATGAAATTTTGTTTTCAAACTTTTGTGGAAATCCGCAACGCGGATTCACGCAGTTGGCAAACCAAAACCCGATGAAATTGAAAAATAGCGACAGCAATGCTTAAATGAATACGTATCGGTACACATCAAATAGGATCTAAAACAACAATTCATAGAAAAGGGTGCTAATATAAGTATAAGAATTTACATTTATAAATTGAGATATCATTATCTACATAAAATATCAAATAATGTGATTAAGTCAGTACTTTAATTTAAACTAATGCTAAAAACGCCAATAACATGACTATAGTGTTCTCATTTTTTCTGAGAGAAGACAACATTAACATTAACAAATATATAAAAAGGAGGCATTCTAAATCACCATATCAAATTATAAAATTGTTATTAATATATTTATACTGATAACTAATACACAACACTAAATGGCTTAAACAAAACAAACATTACCTGATATCACAAACAGCTGCTTGTGTTTTTGGCAAGAGTAAATGATTTATTAACATCGAATACAAATTGCCTTAAATGAGTTTCAAATTTCTCATGATATAGGCGTTCATCCAATGATCTATGAAAAAAATCAATTCGACATCTTGTATGTCAAACTTCATTTAAATATCAAATTATCAATTACAGAAGGCAAAAAGGTTGCATGTCAATCATTTTTAAGTAAATGAAGTATTTCATACATTCCCGTTAACCTGATGACTACGACGACGGTACCAAAACTATCTGAGCCCCACTCGAGATTAAATTATACCATATCAGTCATTACTAAATGTTGTGTAAATTATATCTGATGCAGCTAAATAAACCTCTACGTATTTACTAAGATAAATTGTCTTTAGCGAATGATGTGATCAGAACAAACCTCTACGTATTTACTATGATACGTTTATGTGATCAGAACAAACCTCTACGTATTTACAATGTACTCTGATAAATTGTCCTTAGCGAATGATGTGATCAGAACAAACCTCTACGTATTTACTAAGATAAATTGTCCTTAGCGAATGATGTGATCAGAACAAACCTCCTAAAATTGGTATGGTCCTTATCTCTAATGCAGAATTGTATGAATACTTAAAGAAGGCTAATGTTTAATTATTCCGCGTTTGGGTTTTCATTTAATATATCGAACAGAATGATCCTGTGAAAATGATAAAATCCATATCTAAACATAAAAATGAAATATTAATTTTTGGGACACATGGAGAATATAGAATATGAATAAAATACCCTATAAACACTTGAATTTTATAATAAACCCGTGAAGGGAGTGATATGTAAAACAAACCATCTTCCTTATAGCTTTATCTATCAAACGAAAAACCAAATTTATAGTGAAAATATATCACAATTATGTATCAAATTGAAGAAACAAATGGGACCTTTGATAGCTAATGTTAGAGAAAGTGGTATTTTGCGAAAATAGCGGAGAACATCAGAATTGTATTTTACGTTTCTAAACCATAGTTGACATAAATATTTTACTTATCTGATAATACAGATCTTATATTTGAATTAAACTCGCATGGTTGGTGTATATAAGGAGAAGTTCATATTGATATCGGAATATGTGATTACAGTATCTGATCAGATGTTCGAGAGTCTTAATATAACATAAAAGAAACATTTGTAAAAAATTATCCCTATTATTTTAATGATATGGTCGATGCGTACATATTTTATAGATTAATCTCAACTGAAAGACAATCCTAAGATAAGTGAAGGTATGAACTTTACCTCTCTGTCATATCATAATGAATAGTTCATAATTGACCTCTAGTATAAGTTTAGAAGTTATCACCATTATTGATAGTTTCAGTATTAAAAAGTGTATCTGCTTTTAATGATTGTCGAACAATTAGTTTTGGGTTAATTAAAAAGGCATTGTCACTGATATAATCCTAAAATTCAATAATATCAGTTCTTTTAAAGTTTTTTTTTTAAATCATAAAAAAACGTAAACTCAATAAACACATTTATTGCGCAATGTCTTTTTATATGCAGATGTAATACCATTTCCACATTAAGTCGTGTATCCAACATTTACATGCCAATTGCATGTGATATATATATGATGCATTGAAGGTGATCGTTTAATGTTCGTGGAATTGTATCTCTAACCTATCACTACAAGGACATGAATTTCCCACTTGGGACAGTTTCGTCATCTGACACTACATGTAGGTCGACCATAACACCTGCTCTTCTAATGCCTCTTACTACAAAAACCAATAATAAACAAAATAACCAGATAACCCTCAAACTATATCAAATTGACATAGACAATCATTCAATATCATTTTTTCAAAGTACCAACAGCATGTATCTTGTGTAATGGTCAAGACAGTGAGAAAGTCTTTGTCATTTCACGACGCCATGCTCCTATATTTTGACACGGAACAACAATGCGATTTCGTATACTGCTTTAATGAATAATAAATTTGTTTATGACTGTGAAACAGCTCGTTTAAGTATAATGAGACACAAGCATTTTACCATACAATTTACAATGCATTTCGTGGTTAACACTGTTTTAATGAAAACACTTAAAGCATAATTACCTTTATAAAAAAATGTATTTGGATATTCTCGTGAAAACGTTTATAATCACGAACAGATATATGAGTATACTTCGCTCTGTTCTGGTGCGTGATAACTCTGACATGTAAAAAGAAACCAACAAAAATCAATACTTTCGAACTAGGTTTCCAGTAGGGCAGCCTATATGTAACCAGACGAGACGGTCGTCCCGCCATCACCTGATCGCCGAAGTGGACAAGCGGTCTGGGGTAGATGGACAATGTCAATGAAACGCTTTACATCATGTCAAAATTTATATTATGTTCATCAATAAGCGCAACAATGACCCAGAAAATGTGTTTGTTACCTACTGCGTAATAAGACCATATGTCTCCACAATAGCACACACACACATATATATACCACATAGATATGGCCTAACCCTTAACCATAACTCTCGATCTGTCAATAAATGGATTCTGTTAACTTTGATAATTATTAAAATGTCTTATACAATTTGTATGTTATGCCAACAACGAACTTATGTGAAATTAAAACCCAGCAATTACCCCCAAATGATTTCGAATGACATGATAATTATTATTGGAATAGGTCAATACCTGGAAATTGTTAAATGGTTATGTGTAGTGACGTCATTAGTTGACATAGTGACATACTCGGGTTTACAAATTAGCATAATCGATGGCTGTCTGAGCACCTGGAAACTGACGACGTGACTGCCCTAGGTCTCAAATTCCCGGCAGTGGATTTCAAAGGTACTGACAACACGGCAGGAAGCCGCCAACTTCGTAAGACAATATCTAGATAATGCAGGATAATCAGTACATATACCTGTTTGAATTTAGTCAGTCTACACCTGTACATTATCTCACGCAACACCTAGAAAACACAACATCAGACTCGACTCACCCTACGAAAACAATGCCAATTACAAAACACTTCAGATTTCAGAAGGTGTCCTTGACGCATTGGCAAACGTTTCTTAATTTTTAATGATTAAGAAAATTAATCAAAAAATAATATTCAAACGCAACATGCAAGTTTTGTTTTATAGATCGAGTAGATAGCTTTAATGTCGTATTGATAAGGGTAGTTATGAACTGAAGTAACCTCTCAATTGATAGATTAATTTTCAGTTCATCAGATGGGGACACGAGTAAGGCACGCGATAACACGTTGTATTAGGTACAGTTATTACAAAGGTATCTCACGTGATTTATGTCAACTAAATTGACATGTAACATGACATTTTGTAATCACTAGGTTTTTTGAATATGCTATTCATTATTGTTGCATAAAAATACCACAAAAGAAAACTATCTGTCAGAATGTACCGTATCATTCGGGGTACATCTTGGTGCATATATCAATGGCATCATCACCCCGTCACACATTCAATGTTACGATGAATGCCGGCATATCATTTAAAGAACAAATAGCAGGTAAATTATGCCAAGTATAAACTAACAAACTACCGGTAAATAATTCTACATGTAAGAACCAATTGCCGGTAAATGCTGCTAACAAACTACCGGTAAATCATTTTAAGAACAAAGTGCTCATAAATCCTGCCAAGAGCAAACTAAAAACTACCGATAAATAATTCCAAGAACAAACTACTGGTAAATCATTCCAGGAACAAACTACTGGTAAATCATTCCAAGAAAAAACTACTGGTAAATCATTCCAAGATCAAACTACTGGTAAATCATTCCAAGAAAAAAACTACTGGTAAATCATTCCAAGAAAAAACCACTGGTTAATCATTCCAAGAACAAACTTATAAACTACCGGTAAATGATCCCAATAACAAACTACCGGTAAATCTTCCCAATAACAAACTACGGGTAAATCTTCCCAATAACAAACTACCGGTAAATCATTCCAAGAACAAACTACCGGTTAATCATTCCAAGAACCATCTACCAGTAAATCATTTTCATAACAAACTACCGGTAAATCATTCCAAGAACAAACTACCGGTTAATCATTCCAAGAACCATCTACCAGTAATTCATTTCAATAACAAACTACCGGTAAATCATTCCAAGAATCCACTACCGGTAAATCATTCCAATAACAAATTGTCGGTAATTCTGCCAGGAACAAACTAATAAACTACTCGTCTTAAGAACATACACTAATCGATTTGCTGTGTAAAGAAAAAATAACGGGTATATAATGGCAATACATATAACGGGATACCATGTCAAGAAAATGAAAACGCTACCGTTTATACATTTTGGCAAAACCTGTAATCACACCAAAACCAACACCATACAGGAAAAAGGTTAGTAATTTCCTCGATAAAAAAGCAAACACTTGGTCAAGATTTCTTTGTATCAATAGTTGATGAATTGAGAGTTGCCATAGAGTATCCCATTAACACTAGGTAATCATAGGTGTAACTTAACATGATATGCCTTGTAATGCTAAAAAGCAAGCAAAGGAATGTCAAAAACATTTACATGTAATTTCCTTGAAGCATTCTTCGATACAATTTATATTCTAAAATCAAATATTCAGTGGAAATCGAAAGTGTTTAAAATTTGAATGTAGAAAATGATTTATAGAACATATTTATTCCAATATATTGTGTTACCTGGCAACAAAAATATCTATGAAATATTTCTTAAGTGATTACTCTATAAAAACATGATACAGATTAACATAACGTTAGAACCCACAGGTTCTGTTAGACAAATGCTAGATTATTAAAGGGACAATTCACTCACGCTAATTCTTTTACATAACCAAGAAGCAAAATGTGGCATAAATGTATTGTTCTACATTTCTTATGAAACATATAACATAAGATATTGACAAATTCCACGTCATTGTTTAGTATTTTAATTGATACCGTTGTAATTACAAATCGTTGATCAATACGATTAAGCAGGTACAATATGTACGCTGTACCAATATCCGAGCCAAAGTCACGCACGTTAAACAAATGAACTACATAACCACTGTGGAGGTGATATAATGATTTTTAGGCAAGACAATTCACCCAATAAGGTAAACACACTTCTCTCAGAGCGATTTGAGCTGTTCTAGACAAAAGTAGCATTACTCTACGAGCAAGGGACTGGGTTCGGCATACAAGATATTCGACCACAATGTGTAATGGCGGACAGCGAGTGAGTTTGAATATTTCACACGCATTTCACCACCATGGGATTTTCTGACATATCACAGTAAAACCGACTGATCTAATTTGCATTAGAACTGGGGGTTTCCCGATATATATACAAATTTTAATGTTCTCGTAAAATGAATTGTCCCTTTAAGTCTTCCTTAGCCTGATAAGATAATGAAATATTAAATCTTTCTGTCTTAATGGTGTAGACATGTCCTTAGGAAATTCGGGACACCGTTGTGCAATGTCGTATATTGTATACTGTATATTGGACACATCAACAATTAACAATTTCATCAATTTTCTTTCAGTCAATGATAATATGGTTGTATTATCTGGATGATATGATTTTACCTTTTCAATATATTTTGGAAGCTACATATATTATTGATGGATGGCAATGCAGTATGTTTACAGAATCAGAAATAAAAGTACATCTTCTATGTTTCCAACAGCATCAGATGCAGGAAAAGGTCAATTTTGTACTGAAAGCAAAATAATGGAAATAGTTATAATGCACAACATGTTATTGTCTGTAAAGATCTACTGTTTCATTGGGTTTTCAGTGTTAAAGATGACGCAGATGTATATAATGATGTAAAGCAATATACCTTGTATGGTCATACAAGTTTCTCTGTACTCACGGAAGTGTACGAAGTAGTGATATTTTAATGATGTGTTAGATGATACATCGCGGACCGAATACATGATAAACAACTGATGATATTGATCCAGGATGACAACAATTACAACCTGATAGTCTAATGCCCGATATCATATAGAGCTTGGGAGTTCAACGCGTCGACAAAAGCCAAATCGAAATATTACTTTCATAACCATATGATAACATGCTGTATCTATAATAATTCGCATACATATTTCAAAATCAAAATGAACCATGTTCATCAAAACCTTGCGTTTGTACGCTATTTTGCTGATTAATACTGTCCTTTTTCATTATAGTAAACCTGTTCAACAATTCTGTAAACATCTAATGGATCACATTAAAGCCCCACATTTTATGTAGTCTAAACATGATGTATGATATCGGAGCTTTATGAAATGTTGCTTAGTTTTACCGTGTTATATAAAGACGTGTTAGGAATGCGGTATTTACCTAGTTTGTGACAAGATTTAAAACTACTTCCGGTGTAATTTCGGGGATTTGGCTCCAGCATCCAGAACATGATTGACTCGATGCGAGTAAAGACACGTCTTCATTATACAGTACGGTATACCACACACTATGTATGGCGTAGATGTAATTTAATATCTCCATATCAATCAGGTTTGCTCCATAAAGACCAAAAGTAGCCTTATCCTTATCGGGATATCAGTGTCGACCACCCATGGATTTCGGAGGCAGTCATATATACTTGTACCTTAAAACTTGAAGATATTTAGAGGATTAGTAGCATTATAACATTTCCTCTACCTTCTATTTCTCAAGCATTACTTAAAGCTTTAGAAAAGGGACAAGGAGATCAATTATCCTTATAAATTCATAACAAGAATGGGTTTAGACTATTTCCTATGGTCTGTTTCCTTCCTCACCGTTTTGTAGTTGTCAGACCCTTGTCATCTCCGTTATAAAACAGCACCAGGAGCTTATTGCCAGACCAGAAGTACACTTTATTATAGGGTCTCGTTATGTGTCATCACTATTGTTATGCGGGCTTGTTTCGGTTCCTGCTATGTTAGAATGTGTTATGTTTATTTTCCTCTATGTGTCGACGGTCCCTTGCAAATTGCAGTAAGTGTCAATTACCTCTAGCTGAGATATACCTGATATACTCACATGGAGCTACTTATATCATCTCTTGTCTGTTAACGGTAACATGGCTTGTCACTATCATGTTTGCGATAAAGGCTTTATATGTAAGCCATCACATCAAAGGGGACAGTCATAAAGTTCGATATAAATTCACTTCGGAAAAAAAATCCGTGTAATGTTTAGTAAAATCTACTATTGAATATATACACGGACATGCGATACTGCTGAAGATTTCATAGACTACTTTCAAATAATTGCGTATTTTTTGTGTATTTTGACTTTGTCATTATTGTGTAACGATTGGTATTGAAAGCATAATAAAACACGAGTTAACTGTCCGTTGTAGTCATGCGTGTTTGATTGTTGTCTAGACAAAACAGTGACTAGAACGTGGAGCTGCGACTTGACACTGAATGGCTTACATTTAATTATTAATCAGATGCATGTCAACTGGAAATCGGGGCTAGGATAATGCCTGATTTATATACGTAATTTTATTTTCAAAAGATATATCATGTAACCTTGTCCCTAATACATCAAAGGAAATTTGATCACCACATGCATATTTTTTTCTATTTTGTGTCGTAGCTGACTATATTCTAGAGCAAGTCATGCAAACATAGCTGACACATATCTATCGGTGCGTAGAGAGAGACATAGAACATTTCTTTATTTACGTTTTTATGTGCGTTTAAAAAATATTTTTTGTAATTTCCTTTAGAAGCTTTTATTTTATTGGTACACTTCTTTAGCACTAGTATCGGAGAACCAATAGTAACTATCTGGCTATTGGTGAAAGTGTTTACATGGGTAAGTTTCATTAGAATATATTAAATGTTTCGTCCGAAATTTGATACTCAATTCAATGTCTGCAAATGGAATAAAACTAATGCATGCGAATATTTAAAATATGCATGTACATGCTAAGAATAGTTTGTTTTTAAAATCAAGTTTTATCGATTGAAAATACGTGATGATGAGGCTAAAAGTTACGGTAGAAAAACAACCTGAACACCTAACAAAGAAAAATTTTAATCTTTCGTCAACCACAAGTTTTATCAATGTTTCATACACGCTTTGGGTGTCAACACGTCATGTATACATAAACACAGTTCTTCTTTACTGTCTATATACAAATCAAAAATTTAAATCATAATACGGCATATAGCGTTTTGTCCAATCTGCTATAGATACTATTTGCTAAATATTACGTAATTCCTACAACCATTCTTATAAAATTTGAGGTTATTGTACTCAACAGGAGTAACAGTTTTAAATTTCTCTTATATTGGCCTTGATTAGTTTTGCGAAATACAAGTAATATCCATGCCATCTTTTAGAGTTACATGTTAACACTGGTCTGAATAAAGGATACAGATTTTGTCAAAAAGCCATTTTTGGTATAGATTGTATCTGAAATGTTACAAGTTACTTTGTTTAATAGTTTTGGTTTGATACGTGCTATGCTTATCTTTATTAAAATGGCTTTACCCTTTAGTAATTAATCTAATTACTTAATAACCACCTAATCGTCGGCTTAATGGGCTGTCTGAATTAAAAGAAGAACCATTATCAATTTTGGATGTACTGTTAATATTGCATAAAAGGTATGTAATACCTGTTTTCAAACTTTGAAATAAACTCCAATTTTTACCTTGAATTGAGTTTGCATTCGTTATTTATTCATTAAAGAGTTAATTTCTGTATTCCGCTTCGCTTTGTCATAAACCCACTTCATGAGAAGATGCAGATTGACATAACGGTTATTCAGTAAGGGTCAATGTCTGACTGACTGTAGAGACAAAAAGTCACCATGGTCTAACATTCCATCAGTAATTAGACCTCTAAGGCCTCCAGGAATTACTTACAACGGTCATCGACGTTAGGGAAGGCTGGTATGTCAAGGGAAACAAGTCGGACGTAGTACTGCCAAATATCTGGTGTCACTATGGCGCCCCACACAAGACTTTGTCGGATGGCACTAAACGTCCAGTTTACCTAATCTTAGAGAGTTACACTACCATACAGTGTACATCCTTCATCTCAGGTCAACATCAAACAATCAGTGTGCACCGAACAACCTTACAATGTAAATATTAATGAGACTTGATATGTACCTGACGGCAGCTTTCTGCCATCACTCATTCTCCAGTGCTGTTATTTGGCTTATGTTTGTAAGGTTGATAAAACTCTTCAAACCCATCAGTGTATCACCTTCGAAAAAACGCCACCTTTTATTCTTTGTGTTTGGCTACGACGTTATTCGGAGGTCTAAGTGTTCATCCACATAACTCTGGATCCCACATCCGTTGTTCTAGACATTTTCTAATTGAAGTGTTTTAATTGAGTGAATGATATGGGTTTTTTTTAAATACTTATAAAAATAACTTTACACAAATAGGTATTTGAGGGAAAGGTGCATCAAATTAATTGTAGTATATTTTGTGTTACTAGCATCTAAAAATTAATTTGTGTATCTGGACACACTAAGGGCTCCAAAACACAATCTTCATACCTATTGTTCTGATCATATTATCTCTATTTCTATTATCTTTTATCATAAGATGGTACTATTGATGCGGTTTTAGTATACCAACAGTCAGACTCTAGAATGGTGGTAATAATTTTGTTCTGTTTTAATCACCACGCACGACACCAGTACAGATCAGTACTTTGAGTGTAATTAAAACCCACATACATGCAAGTTGACCAAGAAATCGCTACACTACTTTTACATCATTTCATGTTATTACGAGAATGATGTTGGCACTCATAAATGAATCTTTGCTTTTGCCAAAAAATACAAGTTGGTCCATCCAAGTAATAGCAATATGACGGTGTGTGACAAAACTCCAGTGTTCTTGGCTGACATTGGCGACACAACAAAAATGCTGCGTAATTACGTAAACATTACGGGGTGGTGTGGTGCTGTATGTTATATATAACATGATTTATGACTGATAACTATTTGTGGTGCTCGGTGTCGTACAGACTGACCCCGACTGACCCAGACCAGTCACCAGTACGTACTAGGCACTGCCGTGCCAGATAAGGTTTGGTTCCTCTGTTAATGGTTTATAAAAACACAATGTAAAACTTAAATTTTGTCGTTTGCCAATAATACATGTATACCGTATTTAATAATACATCGAGTACTTATCTAATCAAATAAGGTATGCATAGACATATGAATCGAGACATTGATAATAACAGAAAACAATTGGTAGAGTAACGTTTACATCCCTTCAAAAATATTCCCTGAAGTTGTTGATAGCATATGCCATATACTTATTGCTATACTAATATGCTTCGATTTAAAAAGCAATATGAACATATTTTGAACACATTTATTTTAGCGTTTGTGTACTAACATTGGAGCCCATAAAAGAAAATGTATAGGTTGTCGCAACGATGAAAGCGAAAATGAAATACATGAAAAGGCGATAACAGGACGTGTGATCGGTTACCATTAGATAAGACGGTATCGAGAATGGCAAAACTTAAGCATAGCATGATTGTAGAAGAATGTTAAGTACAGTATCTTATGAGAGTCGTATACTGTGCAATTACGTCAACAACCTCCAAATGTGATCAGGTTAAGAAATTCTTTGTACGACACATTGGTTAAGACCATGGGTCCCGGAAGGGTAAGGACCTTTCACTACATTGACAACACGTGAGTCACGTCAGTAATTGATCTTGCCAAGGCACGTTCTCGTATTAAAAAATAACCCAATATTAGCTATAAAATGATTATATGAAAAAACCACCCAGTTTAGCTTTCTCCTAAACATAAGGTTGCACTGTCAGTTTAATGTCAGGTGCGAAATTGAGTACAATTCCCACTTTACTAAAATAAAAAAATAATGTGTACCTTCTGAAAGTAGTTCTCTAGCCCAGAAAATGTACGTCAAAAAGATCTGTAATTTATTTCACCACTTATGGAATACAGATACCACTGACAGATGTACTGCCCAATTAACTATATATAATAAATATACCGTGTTTTATTTTGGCAACCAGCGCATCAAACAAAAAATGTATAACGGAATGGATGTATGCATGATGTTTCAGATAGTTTAAAGATAGTATCAATGAGATCTTGGTTTATGGATAATGACATGTTGCAGCCCAATTAGACTGGAAACTGTCCGTGGCGTTTTAATAGCAGCTAACTATTGTATTGTATATCGATATACATTCAAGCTTTGTCAGCTAATTTCGTTAATGCATGGAACAACACAATGTTATACATAACATTTTTTCAAGAATACCTTTCAATGGAAACTACCTCGCTCAACAATGAAAAACTGTACATATTCTGGGCAAAGGTGTAAACACAGAATAGTTTTAAGTAAAAATTTCGATACGAAAAGTGATCTCCATTTTTAATGACTAATTTTCAATGTTCTTATTTGAATAATTTCAGGGATAGATGTTGACTAGTGATGAGCCTTCAAAACTTGATGATGTAAACACTATAAAGTATATGTATATGTAATAAGTAATCAGTAATATGATTTTCTTAGCATAATTCTAATACTAAATTATCTCCCCTGGTTTAAAACTCTAGAACCAGACATGCTGTAGAGACAAAAATACCAGATGTTAGTGATGCTTTAATACTCTAGACTGGTGTCCAATCTTTTCACTATAGATAAAGTTCATGGTTGAACGGTTTAGAGACCAAACCATGCGGTATGCTATACTATGTGGTATGAGTTAGGTAGGCATTTAGTTATGTTTTTCATCAGTTTCTGTACAACTTCCATTTTGTTATACCACCGAATTGTTCCCAAGGACGTAAATCCTTGGTTTTCCTCTCCCTCGTTTCGTTAACATTTTTGTATTACTTTTTTTCTTAAGATAAATCAGATCACGAAATAAAGACATATAATTAGCTGTATTATCATGTGCCTTATTGAAATAAAATTGGTTTGCATAGTGGCATTGAGACTGGAGGGGCTCTGATAGGTCGTATAGTGTTTTTTTGGTATTATTTAGATTTGTCACGGACAGAATACTTGAACATCACTCACAAATAAAAATAAACTTTAAAATAACCATAGACAATGATACATTACATGTTAAGAACATGAGATGAGTACATAAATCATGTGATCTGGGCCATGAAAACAGATAATGATATAAACAATACAAACATAATCAAACTGGCCAATCAAGTGATAATATCAGTAGGTATTGTGTATTGGCGGGGTGGCTCAGCAACGTCTAGTCAATATCAGATAAACAGATAATACAGGTAACTTCATTTAATAACATATTGACAGGTGTTCGTGATGGGTTTTATTTTAATGTCAAAAACGGGCGATAACAACATGTAAAGCTGTCCAGGATATTAGTATCGATATTTATCTACATATTTACATTGTATGTTGATCGTTTACAGGTACTACAGTTATCATTTGATTATTCCGTATGCTTTAATACATAGACATTACACGTTATACAGGTTCACGTTTTTCATAAGTTAATATGAAATATCGGTCATATCTATGCTTCTTTGGTACATTAGTTTCAGGCCCGCTTTTCTTATTTTTAAAAAATGAAGGAAATCCGGTTAAATTGATAGTTTCATAAAAAGTTAACTAGATTTTATTTTGCATAAGACGATGATTTTTGTTTCCAGAAACCGAGCCAAATCAAAAAGGGTATTCATAATTTGTTGGAATACAGAAACATTTAGTCTTTTTGTACTAGTTAACTATCGAAATACAAAGAACACATAACAAATATCTATTACATGTGAACTAAATTATAGGTATATATGTTTAGCTGTGTAGTGATATATATTTATTTATTACGTGTGAACTACATTATAGGTATATATTGTTAGCTGTGTAGTGATGTATGTTTATTTATTACATGTGAACTAAATTATATGTATATATGTTTAGCTGTGTAGTGATATATATTTATTTATTACGTGTGAACTACATTATAGGTATATATTGTTAGCTGTGTAGTGATGTATGTTTATTTATTACATGTGAACTAAATTATATGTATATATGTTTAGCTGTGTAGTGATATATATATATATATTTATTTATTACATGTGGACTAAATTATATGTATATATGTTTAGCTGTGTAGTGATATATATATATATTTATTACATGTGAACTACATTATAGGTATATATTGTTAGCTGTGTAGTGATGTATGTTTTTATTACTGTGACTAAATTATGTTATATTTTAGCTGTGTAGTGATTATATATATTTATTACTGTGAACTAAAATATAGTGTTAGCTGTGTAGTGTATTATTTATTACTGTAATAAATTATATGTATATTGTTTATTATTTATTATATATATATATTACGTGTGAACTACATTATAGGTATATATTGATAGCTGTGTAGTGATGTATGTTTATTTATTACGTGTGATCTAAATTATAGGTATATATGTTTAGCTGTGTAGGGATATATATATTTATTTATTACATGTGAACTAGATTATAGGTATATATTGTTAGCTGTGTAGTGATATATAATCTTGGGAAAGTAAAGTATTGAAGACTGCAAAAGCATGTAAGGTTCAACAAATTTTTGACACATCATATGGTGCTACTAAATCAACAATGCGGAAAATTCGGCAGTGTATTTTTCATAAGGATTACAGCTATGAGGAACGACTAGGGTCAGGCTAATGGTAACAAGTTAAGAACTTATCGTTTGTTTAAAAAAGACCTTAAACCACAAAACTATGTAACCAGTATTTTACCGAGATACTACCACAGCTCATTAGCGAAACTAAGATGCGGAAGCTTAACGCTACACACTGAAACGGGCCGCTTTAACCGTCCAGTGACTCTATTAGAAAATAGAACTTGTAAATATTGTAGCTCTAACTGTTTAGAATCTGAAATACATTTTTTATGTGAATGTGAATTTTATATAGACATTCGTAATGTTCTTTTTGAAAAGGCATGTGATATTCAATCAAATTTTTACAATTTAAGCACTATAGAAAAAATTTAATTTTTAATGAATGAAATGCAATTGCAGGAAACTTTAAGTAAATCTGTATTTTTATTTATGAAAAAGAGACGCTCTATCATTTATAATGGTTAATAATATGAAACAATACTTGAATGTATCTATCAGGTTATATCACATGTGAGACGTTCATGTGAGACGTTTGATACAACCTATTTATTCACTGTATAATATATGAATATTTTTAAAGTATACGTGTCTCATAGGTCAAATATTGGCCGGACATTTTTAATGTATATTCTGTATGAATTTTAAATGTGTGACACGAAAATAAAATATGTATTATTATCATTTATTATATATATTTATTTATTACATGTGAACTAGATAATAGGTATATATTTTTAGCTGTGTAGTGATATATGTTTATTTATTACATGTGACCTAGATTATTGGTATATATTGTAAGCTGTGTAGTGATATTTGTTTATTTATTACATGTGAACTCGGTTATAGGTATATATTTTAGCAGTGTAGTGATATGTATTTATTTATTACGTGTGAACTACATTATAGGTATATATTGTTAGCTGTGTAGTGATGTATGTTTATTTATTATTTTTAGCCGTGTAGTGATATTTGTTTATTTATTACATTTGAACTAGATTATTGGTACATATACTGTAAAGACAGTACATATTTTGGCACCATCAAATTTTTAGAGCAAAACAATTTAATTTTCAACAAGTTATGGCGCGGTGATCAGTTCGCGAAAAGAAAATTACCGCTAAAATAGGTACGTTAACCGAGTATAAATTCAAGTACAAGATTAATTCGATCTGTGAATCATTTCCAATATTTATGTCATTATAAAACCATATCACTTTTACCATTTCTATAACTTTGTTCTATCTTCACTTCATCAAACATCAAAGAGCGTTAAGAAAATAAACTGGTCAGATATTTTTAAACTTGCTATTTGGTAAAGTTGACTAATAGTACCGTCCTTTAAATACAGATGAATTCTATCGATTTCTGTGATGATCATCGTCTATTAGATTATGGTTCCATTAATGTTTCTGTTTCAGCCACGGACTGTACTGACTGACATAAATACATCACACAAATAGTAGAGGTAAAGAGACTCTAGGAAAATAGGGACAAGCATCTTAACATAAAGGACACTTTAAAAACATGAAAGATTCAGTTCATTAAGTGCATTGTTTGTTGTTTTACAGAGTAATAACTAAGTACGTCATTTTGATTAAGTAATATCAAGGTCGATGTATTGATTTTAATACCCATTACCATTTCAAAAAGAATGCCGATTACAGTTTGTATTGATAAACAGGGAACACAGATAAATCTGATGTCAGTTCCCTGGTGCTCTTCCATTTCCCCTAATCATATTAGTCAGGTCCGGCTATTGAGGTATAACAAATGTAAAAGTAAGAACCTTTTTTTGTCAAGCGAACATAGGGAACGTTATGTGATGTTTTAAGATTTTTACGATAACAGCAATAAGAGAAGATGAAAAAAGACAACATTTTTAGAATTCCAATACCCCATTATAATGTCAGTGAATCACTAATTAGATTTCTAAATACATATCCACTCATTAAAGATGCTCCACCGCTGACAAAGCATAAATGATATTCATCATTTGAACAATAATTTGTGTTTAATCGTGTATATATATGCCTAATTAACACAAAAATAATATAAAATAATTTACTTCGCCTTTGGTGCATGCGCAATCAGCACTGCATTCCATATAGGATATAGTGCCACGGAATTTTTTTCGGGATGCAATTAATTATTTTTCATATTTTTAACTTGAAGTAATATTAGAAGCTCAAACTTTTCAATGTTGGTAATGGTGTAAAGTAAGTAACTTTTGTAACTGAAGAAAAATACTAAATCGTCTGCTCCTGTTTTTGATAGTGAAAAAATACCATTTGTCAGCGGTGGAGCATCTTTAATATCCTGAATTTCTATTAGATTCAGCATCCTGTATGTTTAAGATAATATTTCATATTTCAAACAAGCAAAAAACATATATATAAAAAATTATTAAAATAAAATATATCATAATGAAAAAAAGTTTCAACATTTTTTCGAAAGTCTAGCCAAATTTTCTTCATTTGGACTTTATACACCAGTACTCTTTTATCAATACTTACTAGATAGTTATCAATTATTATAGAGGCCAGTAAGGTTTTGGTTAGTGCAGCAACAATCACTCATGTGTTCCTACAAGTTAAATTTCTGAAGCCATAATTTAAAGTCAAAAACACGTGTGTTGCGGTTTGAGAGGTGGTAATTTTATACAAATCCTTACGTTGATTAATTATAAATACTTTTTATAATCTCCGAGACTGACTGATGGTTTATCAACGATAAAAAGTAAATAATTATTTTCACTTCGATCTGTTGGGTATTTGATACTTATACTATGTTGATTTACTCAAGGCACAGAGAGGATCTGTATCCTTGCAGGATGATATACTAAAAAAGTAGAATTACTCGCGGTGTGGAAATTCTATCGCTTTCATTAAGCTCCGCGACGAACGTGTGAAAATATTAGCAAATTAACAATAGCATAGACCCACAAATTATCACATGTCGTAAACAGTTTTCATATCGATTTAGCGAAAAAAAAACACACGTTCAATACACCATACAAAACCCTCTATGTTTTCTTTAATATGAGAAAATCTGTAAACAACATCAATATTTTTTAATAATATGCATTTATGTAAATATTCCAAAAATACAAAAACACCGCGTCCAAATAAATATCTATGCAAGTATCAATTAATTCATTTTTCTCTGCTATCAACGTTGCATACATTTTTACTCATCTAGCTTTGAATATATTCGCCTTTATGTTTTCAATATTAATCTCACGTATGTTGATGTATGGGTCAGTATATTCAACAGGACCAATGACCACGATCAATGATCTGTGACATGAATGAATAGGTGAGTTAATTTACTGTTAGTTTACCTGTATATTGATACCGTGTTTGACAGGTAAACTGTGATAAACCGGTTTCAATGGAATTAGTTCACCGTACAGCCAATTAACAAACAGGTAGAGGATAGGTTACATAAGGGGGGTGACTAACAAGGTGTGAACTTTGACCTTTACTGTGGTCAGTGTGGAGGACTGGACACGCCCCTACAGCAGGAAATGAATCATCCACAGAAGGTGTGATAATACAACTCACAGCAGCCCTCCTAGAATACAACAGTGGCCTATGTAGGACTGGCTATTGAATCTATGAGAAAAACAAATATCAACATGTTTCAATGGAAACAGACAAAAAAGAAAGCCAAACACCAGGAAGAAATTTTCAGAAAAGACTAGACAAACAAACAATTAAACAGAGGTTAATTGAGGATCACACGTGTTACACAATTAACAAAAATGCGTAGACTGTGTTAGTAAGTAGGACAGCAGGTGTCACCAACAGCTGTGAAAAACAGTAAAGGTTACAGATCTGTTATTACTTACAATGTAAGTGGAAATATTGTGTGTGTATATGTATAAGGCAATATGTATATTGCATATGAATGTATAGTGCGCTAAACCTGCCTAAATTATTTTTTTCTTTTAATTTTATTTTTTTTCTTTGTCTTATATATAAAAGACAAAAAAATACAAAAAAAAACCCAACGAAATCATAAAGGCAGGTTTAGCGGACTAATGAATATAAAGATGCATTATTAGCTATTGGAATTACATTCAAGTTTATTTATTAAATATTTATATTATATTCATGACGTGTTTTTTGTTAACAGCAGAAAATTTCAGCAAACGGAAACTAATTTTAAAATCTGAAAAAAAATGACCGTCATTTATATCCTTGTCGGATATGATATAAAGCAAGCCTTGGCAGCTTCAACAGCTATACTCCATTGCAACAGAACAATGAGTAATACTATTAAAAAACTGAGATATTTTTTATTACAATCCATTCAATTAAAGGTGTATTCCTTCAACATAAAATGTTACGAATCGATCGTTTATTTTTTTTATTTTTTTTTTATTAAGACATCAATAAAGTAGGGTGTGACCAAGGATTTATAAGTGTATACTTTGGATGTGACGCTACCCAAATTTGTGCATTTTTTAAGATAACATGTAACATCATACAAAAAGATATCTTCGGTTTTAATTTCATGATCTGCTAACTTTTCAGCAGTGCATATATTCATACATAGAGAGCTTTGACGCATGTCCGTCCAGCCCTGTGTTTCAGCAGTTTTGAGTACCCAAAATGGTACGGGGTACGGACAAAAGCCCCTTAGGACCTAAACCCCTAGGACAATTTAAATCCCTTGAGCAATACTTGATATGATAAAGAAATGTTGAATTTATTTAAGGAAAGTTCATACATAGTATATTTAAGTCACATATCTGTCAAAAATATCCCATTTGGCCATTGTTTTCCGTGTTTTAAAATATATGGTGTTTTAGGGTTGTCGCACGACGTCGTTTCCCGATTTTTTTTTAACAATTTCATTATTTTCATGTTTTGATAGAGATAATAAACGACAGGAAAGAAAATGATATGTGGAAAATGTCACAGTAACTTATTTTGAAGCATCTTAATTTTTGTTCAGGATAGTTATTGTCAGTTTAGATTTTAAACTGAAAATAAATTCTGCTTCAAATATATTAAAAGTGTACCAATTTGGGTAGCGCCACGTTGATGTTTAATTGTTTAAAACTGAAAGAGGTATGGAATCTTAATAACGTGTAATTTGAAAAAAAAAATCAAATCATGACTATTCAAAAGTTATTGAAAAAATTGTGAAAACAAAACACTGTTTGATTAAGCAAGATACGAACCAATGGTGTTAGATGTAACTGCTAACAGCTATGTAGAAATATTGTAACTAACTGGTTGATACTGATCGAATCAAGCTAATGAAAATGAGACCTCAAGTCTACGTTTATATATAATTTAACACAATATAATATATGATTTTTACTAGACTGTATATACGTATTAGATGACCTAATTATCGTCAGATGGAAAGTGTTCTATCCTTTTTGATAAAACGACTTCTGACAAAATACATATAGATGGTATGTGAATTCATGCCTATATCCAACATGAAATAACATATCAATAATAAATTTCAGAAATGTATAGCTTTAATCGTAACTTTATAAAAAGGTTTAAAATATCAAAACAATAATTTCAGTAGTAAATAATTATTATATACTGATACATACATAAATGAAATTATGAAATATAAATTCAAAGTGTCCATATAATAGATATGTAGTTATATATCGGTACATTTCCGACAAACATTGATCAAATTAAGTCACGGCAAATTGTTAAACCGTTATGGAAGTTCATACACATGTATGACAATAAATTCAGCACAGTAACGTGTGTCAGCTCATCGATGGGGTTTATCCAACTTTTGTCAGATATTACATTCTCTTGAGCTTTCTTTCTCCTGTATAATTTTTACTAGGTGTCATTACACAACGGACACGGGATGCGAACATTTACATCCTAGATTGTTACCATTGCTGTAGAATTCGTCCGTCATGTAGAGGGTCCAGAAGTAGAATACACCTAGCTTGGATACTTATCTATCTATGCATTCCGAAATATAAATGATTTATTTACACTATCAATTCTGTGTATTTAAGTGTAAAACATCCTGAAATATAAAACAAAATAAATCTGGA